>NC_091745.1:52140627-52250627 GCF_043380555.1 Nothobranchius furzeri
ATTTAAAGCTCAGTTTGCTCCACTGGTTTACTGTGATGCTCACCTGTTCCAGCCAGATCCCTGCATCATGGGGTTGATCTGAGCTGAGGAGGAGACTCCTGTTGTTTTGTTCATCTTCATCATAATAATGACAACATTACATGACAACAGGTGCTCACATAGGTTTGTGCTGCTGAACATGTCTGAGCAGCTTGACCACGTTGTTGTGTGTCGGGGAGGAAAAATAAAAACGACAGCAGCCACAGAGTCATGTTGATAAGAGCGTATCGCTGCTCACTGGAGTTATATCAGCTCTGTCTGGAAGTTAGTTGGAAAACGTTCTCTTTCAGTCGTGAACACATTACTGAGCGGTTAAAATCTCCGTTTCTGGGCTTCAACATCAGCAAATAGATAAGTAAACTAGGCGCTGAGTGAGAGGAGTGTTTAGTTTGTCCGAGACAGCGAAGCTGCAAACACCGTGCAGCAGACGCTGGAAAAAACACAAAGGAGGGGGCGCTTCGGCTTCGCGCTGACGCCGCAAAGTATCACGGGAGTTGTAGTCTTTGCGGTAAAATGGCCAGCGGGTCAGCTTTTATATATTTATGATATTTGTCTATTCATATATCATGTAAAAATGCTCTGCGGGCCACATCTGGCCCCCGGGCCTTGTGTCTGACACATGTGTGCTAAACAATGCACTTATGCGGTTATGTTGGGATGGAGTTTTTTCTAAAAACGAGGTAGTGTGGAAGCTATTTTCTGGGAGGGCCGGGAGGTTTATGCTAAACGGCTAATGCTAGTATCATACTGAGCTGCAAGTGTTGGTGGTTAACTACCAACAATAGTCAAAAAGGGTATTAGTACAAAATATGATGACATGTTTGTAAAGGTTTTTTTTTCTCATGTGAATCACAAAGCCTAGTTATGTTGACTTGTTTTTGCAAAGGACCATTTAGGCTAAGAAATTTTCTCTCAAAACAGTCACAGAGTCGATGAATCTGTGGTTGACCCAAACTTTTCCGAGTTTGGGAGGACCTTTTGCTCCTCTGGAACTAGAATTCAGAACATGTGTGCAAAGAACTTTCAAAGTAGTGAGAAATGTTGGAACCGTTTTCAGTTTAGGTTCCATGTGTCAAAAGCGTGAGAAGTCTGAGATGGGGAAGAGACTGATTTGGGACTGACTTTGTGTTTTAGCAGACAAAGCTTTCCTGCTTGCAAATGTTTTTCTGTTAGACTTTAATTCTATTACTACTGCTGTCAGCCATGATCACAATGTGCTTTACCATGTATTTTCCTGACAAATGAATAAAGTAGTAAAACATTAGATGTTACTACTTCAGGTTCTGCTCCGTTTAACGGTGAATAGACCTTTATCACGTGTTTCGTTTCATGTTTTCAAAGATGTTTATGTATTAAGTGATTTAATTTCTCTTTGAAATCAATGAAGACGAGATGTTTTAGCACCAGTGAACAAACTCAGAAACACTAAACACAACCAGTAGAGCTTTCTGTTCTGCTCCACTAGCTGCTCATCCAGTCAGGGAAGACGGGGACACGTAAGATTTACTGGCCCGGTTGGGGCCAAGAGTCAAGCACGCATACTCTACAGTCCGTCTGCAGATCAATACAGTATAGAACAGGCCATGTTGCACAAATATTGATTGACAAATATACATAAATCTCATGTCACACTGCATTTCTCTCACACATATGCATAAACCCATTAAAACAGAGGAGCACTGTCTTTCTGTTGCACCAGGTCAGACAGAAGGAATTAATGCTGCTAATTATCTTTGTTCTCTAGAAATCCAACACAGCATTTTAATCTGTCAGTTTTATTTAGAAACATGCTTCTATACCCACCCAAACCTTAAAGCAACAGCACAAATGTTTTAGGTAAAAGCTGACTAATTTGTTTGGTTTACCGCGATGGATGTTTTTTCTCCTGATTAAGAAATGCCAGCAACTAAAAGACAATTATTTTATTTTATTACTAATGGTGAAGGTTTTCCGTCTGTAAATGTCTTTTTAGTGTTACACAGCGGGGGTCTGGTGTCACTGCTGGAACCATTCATAACAGCTGTTCTCGTTTGGATTTGTTTTATAATTCAGGTAGCACATTTTTTTGTGTGGAAAAAAAAAGGGAGCAATGAGTTACATTATAAACTACCACAGAAATAAGTCAGGTATTAAACAGAATACTCTCATTGGCCACCTGACTGGGACTGGGTTGGACCCTCCTCTGTTTTCGGCCTTAATATCATTGATTCAACAAGATGTTGGAAATATTCCTCAGAGGTTGTGGTTCATATTGACATAGTATTACATCCTGAAAATGATCCATCTTCTCGAAACCTCAAACAGCTGCAGCAACACTGTTTTGATGTCACCATTAAAATAATTGTATTTACAGACTTTTCTTATTTTAACAAGCAGTTGTGAGATGGAGTGTTTCAACTTCAGGGTGGGCTTGAGGCCAAAACAACAAAACAAATCTGTTTTAAATTAATTTATTTACAGATTCAAAATAGAAAGGAAGTTTTTACCTCCTTGGATAAAAACGATAATTGAAAATAAGTGGCTTCTTAAACAATTTAGAAACAGAGTTGTTATGAACTTAGCTGAGACGCAGATGTTGCACAAAGATGTGTTGTTGCTGACTGGGACGAGCAGAGTGATCACCCTACATCCTGTCTACACGTAGACAATCAGCCTCACACACACACACACACACACACCAAGTTCTGACCCAACACCTGGTGTTGTCTTCTGCTGGAGTCCATCAGCTTCAAGGCCCATTATGATGTTCTTTAGAGATGCTGTTCTACAGACTTGGTAGGAACCAGTGGTTGTTATGTGGCAAGGTGGATAAACGAGGGCCCGGGCGGGATTTGATCCCCAGACTCCCGGGTGAGAGTCACACGCTCTAACCAGTCAGCCAAAGGGACATCCCCTTGGCCAAGTAGCCAGGGCACATATCAGTCGGGACACTGTGACAGGATGCTCACACTGTCACAGTTAGATCCGCTGTTGTTGAGTCGTGGCGGATGGCTGTTTATACTGATCTAGGATCCTCTGGAGGTTTCTTCCTATTAAAAGGGAGTTTTCCTCTCCACTGTCGCTAAATGCTTGCTTAGTATGAGGATTGGTGTAAAGACTCTGACACTAGTCAGTGACGATGCAATCTGCTGGGTTCCTTATACTGGAAATTTTTTACTGATTGGCTCAATTAACCAAACTATTGGAATGTTTACTGTGTGAAGTGCCTTGAGACATCTTGAGACTATATAAATAGACTGAATTGACTTGAATTGTCTTGCTATCCTTTATAGAACCAGCCTGATCAGTCTCCTCTCACCACAGCAAGACACTTTCATCCTCACATCTGCTGCTCACTGGATATTCTCTGTAAACCCCGGCAATGGTTGTGGGTGAAAATCCCAGCAGATCAGCATTTTCTGAAATACTTAGACCTAACAGACACACCACTTTCAAAGTCTTTCTTTTTCTTTCTGACGCTCATTGACAACTTCAGCAGGTCTCCTTCACTAGATGACTAAATACATTGAGTTAAACAGGTGTGCCTAATAAAAGGGCTGGGGGCTTTATAATACCCATTATGTTCATTGAAGCTACGTCTCTGTTTCCAATCTAAAAAAAATCTTAAAATTTCTCTGGCTGAAAGCTTTACATGCAGCATTTACACCTCTGTCACTCGGATCCTTTACCCTGTAGTTTTGTTAACGTTTGAAAACAAGCCAGCTCTTTATGTGATGATGTTTTTATAAACACAATTCCAGTAGTAGTAAAATGCTTCATTAGAGAAAAACAGCTTTGTTTAAAGCTAAGATCAGAGTCATGGAGTAAAAGGATTTGAGATTCATAAACAAAATCACTGTTTTTCCTCGTCACACATAAAACACAACATCCGTAACACATTAAATTGTTCACTGCAGATGCTCTAATCCTATTTTACAGACTAGAATCTTTGGTTAAAAAAAACACACTTTTCACTGTTGACCGAAACAAATATGGCACAGAACACATTTATATTCAAAGATAGAGTCACAGTCAGAATGTGCACACGGGTAAGTTAACTAAGCTGTGATGAGTCACAGATGCAGCTTTCTGTCTCTAAAAAGGTGTTTTTGTGTTTCCGCAGAAAAAAGCAGCTTTCAGGTAGATTTTGCTCAAAGATCAGAAACTATTTAGACAACAAGACATTTTTGTTTTCATTCTAACTACAAACTATCATTATGGCCAGAGCCTGATGTTTTTACGTGTGCTGGGGATGTTTGCTGTGAGCTCAAACTGATATTTTTCTGTTCAGAATTTTGTAATTTTTTGTTTTGAAATAACATCAAAAATAAGAAAAAGAAACTTGGCTGATTTAATGCAAACCAAACCAAACAGACAACAACTGTGTTAAAGAGACAATATGTAGTTTTTACCATTATTGAAATGTTGAAAATTAAAAAAATCATGTCTAGTTGTTGAAAAGTTCTCACACCCTAAGTGTCAAAAATGACGCGGTGCGACCAAGCGTTTGTTTCCGACGCATAGGGAGCCCCTGAGCGTCGGGAGGCGACGCGCTGTGCCAAAGCGTCGGTATCAGACACCCACCGTAAAACGGACTTTTGGCAGAATTGTGACCTTTACCTTCTTGCTATTTAACCTTCCCCTCACCCCCACCCTAACCTTCACCAGCTTGCGCATGCAAAACTTTGTTTTGCGTTTCATCGTTCCTCTCAAACACGCTTAGCGGAAAATTTATACTGACATACTGGGTTAAGGTTAGGATGGGGTGAGGGGAAGGTTAAATCGCTAGAGGGTAGAGGTGAAATGTCCGTGAAATCTCTGTTTTACCGCGGGTGTTGGATACCGGCGCTCTGGCACAGCGCATCGCCTCCCGGGGCGCAGAGGTCCCGTCAGAAACAAATGCTTGGTCACACCGCACCGTTTTCCGATGCTTAAGGTGTGAGAATGTGTTGGTTAAAAGGGAGTTTTCCTCTCCACTGTCGCTAAATTCTTGCTTAGTATGAGGATTGCTGTAAAGACTCTGACACTAGTCAGCAACTTGATGCACTTTGCTGGGTTCCTTATACAGGAAACTTTTTTTCTGATTGGCTAAATGAACTGACCTGTATTGGAATGTTTACTGTGTGAAGTGCCTTGAGACGACTCTTGTCGTGATTTGGCGCTATATAAATAAACTTGAATTGAATTGAATTGAATTGAATTGACAAGTTTTCCTTTTGCCCGGGAAGTGTTGCAAAGCAGAACAACAGAGAACAGAGATTGTAGTGCTTTTCTAGTCATATCATGCCACCACAGACAGTTAAAAATTGGGCATGTCAAGGAGCCTATGCATGTGTATCACGGCATGGCTCTGAACCCTCACCTGATGGAGAAGTATAAATAAAAATGGTGGTCACACCTAGCCTGGCCTCTCAGTCTTGTCCTCTGTTTATTTCTGCACAGAGAAAGAGTCTGGAAACGCACAGGCAGAGAGGCACATGAGGGGCGGGACTAGGCAGCTCAAAAATAACCAATCAGAGAAAAGACTGATCTGCCGACTGTACAGCGCAACGCTGTAGTTTTTTTCAGCTGTGGTAAGTAAAGGCGCCTGGCAACGGCGCAAAAATCTTTTTTTTTTGGAAGAAAGGCTTTTAGCGCTTCTACTTGTTGTGTTTTAAAGAAATTCAGGTCATTTAGAACAGAGGAAAGAGCTACAGCAAACTCCGCTGCTGTCTTCGTTGTTTATGACAAACTGAGTGTCGCTGTGTGTGATGTCCGCAACGCTGTAGTTTCTTAGCTGTGGTCAAAAATAGCGTGTAGCGATGGCGCAAACATCTTTCTTTAGAAGAAAGGCGTTTAGCGCTTGTACTTGTTGTTTTAAAGACATGTCCAGGTCATTTAGAACAGAGGAAAGAGCCGCAGCGAACTCCGCTTCAGTCGCCATTTTATGACAAACTCAGCGTTATGGTGTGTGACGTACGCTACTCAGCGCTGATTGGCTCGGTTAGAATTCTCAGGGGTGGGGTTATTTGAACAGGAGAGTTCCCAGACCCTTTCTCTTTGCAGAATTAAACAGAGGAGGAGTCTGGCTGGCCAGGCTAAGAAATGACACAAACATAGACACCCTGTAACTAAACAATAACTATTTTAACTTAAGAACCGAAGTCAGATGGAGGTTTAGAGTAAAGTGAAAGTTTTACTGTGACACAGGGGATCCTGTGAACTTAAGGCTTTAATCATTCACACCTACATTAACCTGTGCCCTTTAGCATGGATGAAAATCCTGCCCCTTGCTCTTCCTCAGCACCTTTTATCATCAGAATAACATGGTTTGTGTTCCTGTGTGTTGCACAACCACATGACTCCTCCTGACGTATTGAAAGGGAAGACTGATTTGTGAGGTCGTCTAAGCTGCTGACCTTCTCACATTCAGAGCTGCTCAGAAGCTCAGACGTCTGTCTGTCTATCCTCCGCTCCATCTTCACTCCTTTGTTTCAAAACAAGAGCCAAGCTGAGCATCAGGGAGACTCATTTTAATGTCCCTCACCCTCTGGCTTTGTCTCTTGCTCATTTTATCATCTGCCTCTCTCTCTCTCTCTCTCTCTCTCTCTCTCTCTCTCTCTCTCTCTCTCTCTCTCTCTCTCTCTCTCTCTTGCTGTCACCCGTCTCTCTAAACCACAGTGACATGACCGGTCCTGGGTTGCTATGGTTACAGTCCCACTGGTATGGCAGCAGTGGCATTGGCAGTGTTGCACAGCTCAGTGTGTGTGTTTGAAAGTGTGTATTTCCCTTTTTGCACTTGTAGTTTTCAAGTGATGCTGCTGTGTACCTGTTTTAAGGTGTGTGTGTGTGTGTGTGTGTGTGTGTGTGTGTGTGTGTGTGTGTGTGCAGAAGTATTAACATTGAAGCTTTAGTTTCAGCAGATGTTTTCTAGACCCACTGCCTCTTGGCAGCTGCTCCACCCCCAGAACTCATGCGCACACACACACACACACACACACACACACACACACACACACACACACACACACACACACACACACACACACACACACACACACACACACACACACACACACACACACACACACACCTCTTAATTAAGAGCACTATGCCGCAGTGGGAAACTCAACAGGAGTACAGTATCTCTCACACACACACACACACACACACACAAGGTACCTGCAGAAGTACTTAGAACAGTGTGTGTATTGGCTGATTTTGAGTGTGCATCGGCTCGTTGATCTGCTGGTGTTGCCCTTGAAACCCTGTGGTTGTGGTAGTAGTGATGGTGGTGGGTAAACATGCAGCTAATCAGGCCCGTGTGTCTAATCCACATACTCCACCAGGAACCACGGGCAGAGACACTGTGCTCAGTGAACACCGAGATGATGACAAGGAGAAGCAGCTAAGGTTTAGATCCAGACAGATAAGGAGGTAAATCCATTAGTGAGCTTAGATCATATTTTGGGTTCTAAAAATTGGCTTTCTACTAGTTTATTTACTTTTGTCTGCTTCTCTCCAATTTACCGTATTTACAGAGGGTATTCAGTCCCCTATCATTTATTCACTTTTTGTTATATTGGAGCCATTTGCTAAAATCAGTTAAATTAGTTTTTTCCTCATTAATGTACACACAGCACCCCATATAAACACATTTTTGAAATGTATGCAGAGTTATTAAAGAAGACAAACTGAAATATTACATTGTCCTAAGTATTCAGGCCCTTCTCTGTGACACTCATGTATTTAACTTAGGTGCTTTCCATTTCTTCTGATCATCCTTGAGATGGTTCAGCACCTTCATTGGATTCCAGCTGTGTTTGATTGTACTTATTGGACTTGATTAGGAAACCCACACACCTGTCTATATACTGTAAGACACATATGTCAGACACAAGGCCCGCGGGCCAGATGCGGCCCGCAGAGCATTTTTATGTGGCCCGCAAGATAATTATCAAAAATATATTAAAACTGGCCCGCTGGCCGATTTTACCGCAAAGACCAACTCCCATGTGTCAAGAACGTGCGTGCCTGGTGAGTGGAGCGGTCATCAGATGAGGATCCAAACGCGGGGAGGAACAAGGCGAACAGGTGAGTCTGTTTCACAAAGGTTTATTAGAAACACACGCTGGACACTGAAACAATGACACGACAGGGAACACAGAACAGAAGGGGTTTAAATACAAGAGGAGCGGGAGCTATGGTGATTGGGAAACAAGAGGCAGGTGGGAGCAATTAACGGAGAACAGACAAAACCTAAGAGTAGACAGGACAGGGCGTGACAGTACCCCCCCTCAAAGGGCAGATCCTAGACGCCCACAGGAACAAGGAGCAGGGCGGGAGGAGGGGGACCCGGAGGGAGGGCCCAGAGGAACCGAGGGACCACAGGAGAGGCGGCAGGGATCAGCAGAGTCAGGAGGCCTGCGCCTGCTGCAGATGAGGAGGCGACGGGCCCTTGGAGGTCGGCGCCTGCTGCAGATGAGGAGGCGACGGGCCCTTGGAGGCCGGCGCCTGGGGCAGATGAGGAGGTGACGGGCCCTTGGAGGCCGGCGCCTGGGGCAGATGAGGAGACGAGGACGAACCCTAGGGGGCCTGCGTCTGGGGCAGATGAGGAGGCGGGGACGGACCCTTGGGGGCCTGCGCCTGGGGCAGAAGAGGAGGCGACGGGCCCTGGGAGGGCGGCGCCTGCGGTAGAGGAGCCCTGCAGGCTGGACCGGAGCGACCTTCAGAGTCACCATCAGAACCGGACACGGAGGAGACGTCAGACCAGACGCGACGTCATCGGACGAGCCGACTTCAGGAGTGCAGGCGGCGACGTCATCGGACGAGCCGACTTCAGGAGTGCAGGCGGCGACGTCATCGGA
This sequence comes from Nothobranchius furzeri, assembly GCF_043380555.1. Classification (NCBI taxonomy): domain Eukaryota; kingdom Metazoa; phylum Chordata; class Actinopteri; order Cyprinodontiformes; family Nothobranchiidae; genus Nothobranchius; species Nothobranchius furzeri. Next base: position 52,149,492 of record NC_091745.1, read on the forward strand.
CGAGCCGACTTCAGGAGTGCAGGCGGCGACGTCATCGGACGAGCCGACTTCAGGAGTGCAGGCGGCGACATCATCGGACGAGCCGACTTCAGGAGTGGAGGCGGCGACGTCATCGGACGAGCCGACTTCAGGAGTGGAGGCGGCGACGTCATCGGACGAGCCGACCTCAGGAGTGGAGGCGGCGACGTCATCGGACGAGCCGACCTCAGGAGTGGAGGCGGCGACGTCATCGGACGAGCCGACCTCAGGAGTGGAGGCGGCGACGTCATCGGACGAGCCGACCTCAGGAGTGGAGGCGGCGACGTCATCAGACGAGCCAACTTCAGGAGTGGAGGCGGCGACGTCATCAGACGAGCCAACTTCAGGAGTGGAGGCGTCGACGTCATCAGACGAGCCAACTTCAGGAGTGGAGGCGTCGACCCTTGGATTGGAGGCGTCGACCCTTGGATTGGAGGCGTCGACCCTTGGATTGGAGGCGTCGACCCTTGGATTGGAGGCGTCGACCCTTGGATTGGAGGCGTCGACCCTTGGATTGGAGGCGTCGACCCTTGGAATGGAGGCGTCGACCCTTGGATTGGAGGCGTCGACCCTTGGAATGGAGGCGTCGACCCTTGGAATGGAGGCGTCGACCCTTGGAATGGAGGCGTCGACCCCTGGAATGGAGGCGGTGTTGACTTTCATCCGCTTCTGGTCCTCTGGCTTCTGGACCGCCGGTCCCCGAACCGCTGATCTCTGGGCTGGTAACGTCTGCTTCTGGGCCCGCATTGTCTGCTTCTGGGCCGGAACCGGAACCGCCTGCTTCTGGGCCTGCACCGTCTGCTTCTGGACCCCCCCTGGAACAGGCCTTGAGTGAACGAGCAGTGCTAGTGCTGAAGACAGGGAGCGCAGAGCGTCGAGTCGGAGCTGATTAGAATGGGCGCTCTGTTGAAGCCGGACCAGCTCAGCCCGTTGACTGGCCAGTTCAGTTGGCTGGACTGTGGGTGTGGCTCCACCTCCCACAGATGACAGAGGAGCCGAGTGGACCGGAGGCGGGACAGCTGGTTCAGCCGGAGCCGCGAACAGTTCGTCCAGCTGGAGCTCAGCGAGCAGATCGTCCAGCTGGAGCCCGCGGAGTTCAGCGAGCAGATCATCTAGCTGGAGGACTTGGAGTTCGATGGTCTGACGAACCTGGGCTGTTTCAACCTGTAGACTGGCGTGCTCCGCCCACAGGGCTGCAAGCGCAGCTCCTCCTCCTGCAGACGCCGATTCGGCCGGAGACGGGACAGCTGGTCTGACCGGGGGCGTGTCCGAACTGGCTCGCCGAGCACGGCCAGCGGTGGGCTCGCAGCTCCGTCCTGAAGCGCAGGGCTGCGGTGGATTCCGGCGTCTCTCCCCACGCCGTGGACCAACCCCGGGGGAGCAGAAAGCCAGCCTCGTGCCCTCGAAGCTGGAGCGATCCCGGAGCATCTCTCCCTCCAACGTCCCGTCCGGTTCCGGAAGGGCGGCGAGGAACGCCGAGGCAGAAGGTCGGGGACGCCGTCTGCGGCGAGGCGGAGCTGGAGCTGGGGAAGGAGAAGCCGGTCGATAGTCGGCGGAGAAGAACTGGAATAAATACTTCCATGGGAGGATCTCCCCGCTGGACCCTTCAGGTGGTCGTGTCATTCTGTCACGAACGTGCGTGCCTGGTGAGTGGAGCGGTCATCAGATGAGGATCCAAACGCGGGGAGGAACAAGGCGAACAGGTGAGTCTGTTTCACAAAGGTTTATTAGAAACACACGCTGGACACTGAAACAATGACACGACAGGGAACACAGAACAGAAGGGGTTTAAATACAAGAGGAGCGGGAGCTATGGTGATTGGGAAACAAGAGGCAGGTGGGAGCAATTAACGGAGAACAGACAAAACCTAAGAGTAGACAGGACAGGGCGTGACACCATGATGCTTAGCGGCGTCAGCGCAAAGCTGACGCGCCCCCTCCTTTGTGTTTTTTCCAGCGTCTGCTGCACGGTGTCTGCAGCTCCGCTGTCTCGGACAAACTAAACACTCCTCTCACTCAGCGCCTAGTTTACTAAGCTATTTGCTGACGTTGAAGCCCAGAAACGGAGATTCTAGCCGCTCAGTAATGTGTTCACGACTGAAAGAGAAAGTTTTCCAACCAACGTCCAGACAGAGCTGATATAACTCCAGCGAGCAGCGACACGCTCAAACCAGCATGACTCTGTGGCTGCTGTGCTTGTGTTTCCTCCCCGACACACAACAATGTGGTCAAGCTGCTCAGACATGTTCAGCAGCACAAACCTATGTGAGCACCTGTTGCCATCTAATGTTGTCATTATTATGATGAAGATGAACAAAACAACAGGAGTCTCCTCCTCAGCTCAGATCAACCCCATGATGCAGGTATCTGGCTGGAACAGGTGAGCATCACAGTAAACCAGTGGAGCAGACTGAGCTTTAAATATGTTGGTTTTGTGCTCTTTTTCTGCTCCAAAACATGAAAGTTAACAGGTGAGATGTTGCATTTTCATTTAAGATAAAATGATATTTTTATTTTGTTGTTGGCCAGTGAGAAAAGATTTAACCTACAGTCAACAGGAAGTGGAAAGGCTGCAGATAGATGAATAGAATAGAAAATCCCTTTATTGTTCCTCAGTGGGGAAAGCTAGATGTCACAGCAGCGATGACACGTATTACAGGAGAAAAAAAGGAGAATAAAAAATAATAAAAATGAATAAACAACAAGAAAACATAAATCCTGAATAGATTTTAAAAATGCTGAAAATACCACAAGTAATGAATACCACTGATGCCTTTTATTTCAAACTGACTTGCTCGTGTGTAATTTGGTTATTCCACATTCAGTGTTAATGCAGAAATAAGTTTGTTTCCAAATTTAAAGGTTCAAAATTGCATATATGTTGACAAAGAAAATGTGCAAATTTGCCATCACTTTTTCAAAAAATATTACGTTTGGCCCTCGACTCTGTCCCAGAGTTTCATTTCGGCCCCGTGTGAGTTTGAGTTTGACACCCCTACTGTAAGACCTTATATATCACAATGCATATCAGAGCAAATGATAATCGTGAAGTCACAGGAACTGCCTGAAGAGCTCAGAGACAGAACTGTGGAAAGGCACAGATCTGGCCAAGGTAAAAAAAAAAATCTCTGCTGCATTTATGGTTCCTTAGAGCACAGCGACCTCCTAAATCCTTTAATTGAATATGTTTGGGTCAATCAGGACCCTTCCTAGAGCAGGCTATCCAGCAAAACTGACCTAGAGAAGAGCCTTGGTGACAAAGATGAAGAAGACCTCAAAGATCGCTGTGCCCTTAACTCTAAGCAGTATGTGTGGCTAAAACCAGGCACTGCTCATCACTTGTCCAATAGTCTCCACAGTGCAGCATAATGGTGGCAGCATCATGCTGTGGGGGTGTTTTTCAGCTGCAGGGACAGGACGACTGGTTGCGATTGAGGGAATGATGAATGCGGCCAAACACAGAGATATCCTGGACAAGAACGTTCTCCAGAGTGCTCAGACTGGGCTGAAGGTCTACCTTCCAACATGACAATGACCCTAAGTACACAGCTAAAATAACCCAGGAGTGGCTTCATGGCAACTCTGTGACTGTTCTTGAATGGCCCAGCCAGAGCCCTGACTTAAACCCAACTGAGCATCTCTGGAGAGACCTAAACATGGCTGTTCACCAACATTCACCATTCAACCTGACAGAACGGGAGAGGGTTTGAATGGAGGAGATCCCCAAACCCAGGTGTAAGAGACTTGTTGCATCTTTACCAAGAAGACTCATGGCTGTATTAGCTCAAAAGGGTGCTTCTACTAAATACTGAGTAAAGGGTCTGGATACTTAAGATCATGCAATATTTAATAGTCTTTTTAAATAAATCTGCACACATTTCTAAAATGTTTTTCTGTAATTATGGGGTGCTGTGTGTACATTAATGAGGGATAAAATGAAATTAATTGATTTGATCAAGTTGCAGCAATAACAAAGAGTGAAAAATTGGCGATTTTCTGAATGATTTCCGTACCCACTTTATATTAAATGTATTCCCAAAAATCCTCCAGAGATCCTGAAGCCGCTAAAGGGGTCTTTGACTGTTTCCATCATACATTTTCATCTAGTGCAACTCAAAAAGGTCTTTTTATTATTTAGGGATGCAGGGTTTGACTTAAAATCTAAACTTTTTTAAATTTAACTTTGAACTTGCATCAAATAACCTGTGAAAAAAGCTTGTTTTTTCTGTTGATGCTTTTACACTAATTGAAAATGGTTCAGAGAAATAAACATTTTCAGGTTTTTGCAGTCTGTTTCCTAATGCAGTTACTTCCTCACTTTGACATCCTGATTTAATTTAATTACATCAGCTGACAAATCCACACTAACGTAAATTAAAGACAAAGTCTTTCTGCTGTCAATTTGTTTACTCATACACTGATGAAAGAGAAAACTTGTATGATAAACGTTCCCAAAGATTTTTAATGAACTGGGCATTCACTCCCTGCTTTCCTTTACATTAAAGAGCCAAAGATTCTCCTAAACGTTCCATCAACATTCTTAGTTTTTTCACTCAAACCCAGATCAGGAACATGATGCATGAAATGTGAATCCATGAGTCAGGTTTTGTCTTTTACTTATTTATGTTCTCTAACAATGTGTTTTTAACTCTGTGACATTTTCTTTAGTTGGGATAAAAGTAAAACTCGCGTCTCTTGTGTGACAACATGGTGGTTCAGCTGATTACACTTCAGCTTGTTTCTGATTCAACCAAATTCAGAAATCTCTTTCCTGATTATGTTAAAATGTGATGGAAACACTAAAGTAAAAGAGAGAATCATGGATTTAGATCATCTGGTGTTTCTGCTGCTTCTTGTCTTGAGAAGAATGTATCATCAGATTGTGTCTGTAGCGGGATGTTTTGTTTTAAATTCACGTCTTGAAAAAAGCTCACGTAACCACAGCTGATGGAGTCTTTAGCATCCAGTTTGGACATCTTGTTTAAAGTTTTTCCATTGTGTTTAAAACGGGGTTTAAACTGACAGTTTCTTTTAATTGATTCTTGACTTGCTGTCTTCCTCATGTCCTACATCGCTCCGTCAGTCTTCCCTCTTTAATGTTTAACTTGGCCTCATTTACATCTACCATCCCTTAGTCCCATCCCTGTTCGTGTTCCTTTGTATTTCTTCCGGTTTCCCCCTCTGTTCTAGTGATGGGAATTCTGGCTCTTTTTAGAGAGCCGGTTCTTTTGGCTTAGCTCACCAAAAAGAGCCGGCTCTTTTGGCTCCCAAGTGGCTCCTCAGATTTTCTGTTGCGTAGAGTACATTTATAACCAAAATAATGCAAAACTATGTGTACAATTATTTACTGATGTAAAAAAATGCAATATATCAAATATTTACCATTTCTGTGGATTCAATGACTGAACACTTTAAGAAATCTCCACTTTCCGACTGCTGTAGCTCATTTTGTCACCGTCTTCGTCGCACTCTCCTCTCTCTCGCTCGCCTTTTTCCTCCTCCTCATTCCCTCTCGTCTCCCTCCGCCCGCATGTGCTCTGCTGTGTGTCTGAGTCTTATCCTCCCTCTTCCCCGCCCCTACTGCTCTGTGTGTGGACAGTCTGGACACGCAGTTACACATGTTGACCAATCGCCTGTGGCTTTCACCAAAGCAAGACAAAGAGGGGAGGGGAGAGGACGGCTCCCGTCATTCACTTCAAAGAGCTGGCTCTTAGAGCCGGTTCGTTCGCGACCGACACATCACTACTCTGTTCTCTCTCTCCCTCTCTTCTACCCTGTCATCTCCTCTCCTCCTAACACACCCAGACACGACACAGCACCATGGATAGTTAATAATGCTCTAATTTTCACTCTTCACGGTGTGTAGAAGGTGTCGCAGATAACCTGATTTATCAGGCGGCTATTAGAATGGGAATCAGGAGTATTAAAGCAATGGACATTAACGTGCACATTGTTTAAACAACGCCATGGGACTAATGGATTTCCAAATGAATTTGTCAACACTGGTCTCAGTGAATGTAATTAGTCAAATGAGAGCAAAGCAGAGAAGGAGACCAGAGTCGGGATGTAGCTTAGTCACCAGAAAAGGAAGTCACATGTGAAAACAGTGCAGCAGGAATCTGTGAGGGTCATTGGAGATGATTACAAAGACAGAAGGGATTACCCAGATGTCATATATGAGAATGAAAACACATATTTCCTTAAAGGGGAACTAGGCAGTTTTTATTTGCTTTTAGCGTCCATTTGTAGAACCAAAAGCAAAACTTATCTCCTTACTGTGCGTTTGTCTTTTTAACACCTTTATCTAACAGCTGAAGCCTTCCTTAGTGTCTACAGGAGTGATCCATCACTAAATTAAAAAATCAGCTCTATTCATGATCTAAAACATGCAAGTGCCAAAAGCAGACTTCAGCGCCAGGTTTTCAGCTCAGTTTTTTTCTAACAGAGCGGCCTGCCAGTCTGAAGTTGTACATGGAATATTCTGGCCACATAGGGCAGTAGGAGCTGGGTGGCCTTTCATTTACCCTGTGAAGGGTTGTTTCAGCGCATACTCTCTTACAAAGCACTGCTTTCCTTGCCCTTCACTCTATTGGGCGATGGTGGCACAGGAGTTAAGTGCTCGCCCCATAATCAGAAAGTTGCAGGTTCGAGTCTCGCTCAGTCTGTCGCTATCGTTGTGTCCTTGGGCAAGACATTTAACCCACGTTGCCTGCTGGTGGTGGTCGGAGGGACCGGTGGCGCCAGTGCTCGGCAACCTCGCCTCTGTCAGTGCGCCCCAGGGCAGCTGTGGCTACATCGTAGCTCATCCCCACCAGTGTGTGAATGTGTGTGTGAATGGGTGAATGACTGATTGTGTTGTAAAGTGCCTTGGGGGGTTCCAGAACTCTAGAAGGCGCTATATCAAATACAGGCAATTCACCATTTACCATATTAAAAATAAGTAACCTACATGCTGGAAAATCCTAAATCTTAAATCAAATCAAATCTGTTCTATCAGCACAGATGTCAATGAATCCAGATTTTAGGATGAAATGAGAAAAGCATAACAAAAGTATCCCCCATGCTGTTGCTGGAACATGGTTTATATAAATTATTGTTATCATTTATAAGAAAAAGACCCAAACCAAGTCTGAAATACAAAACGGAAATCTTCGTCTTCGTCTTCCTCCGCTTATCCGGGTCCGGGTCGCGGGGGCAGCATCCCAACTAGGGAGCTCCAGGCCGTCCTCTCCCCGGCCTTTTCCACCAGCTCCTCCGGCAGGACCCCAAGGCGTTCCCGGACCAGATTGGAGATGTAACCTCTCCAACGTGTCCTGGGTCGACCCGGGGGCCTTCTGCCGGCAGGACATGCCCGAAACACCTCCCCGGGGAGGCGTCCAGGAGGCATCCTGACCAGATGCCCAAACCACCTCAACTGGCTCCTTTCGATCCGGAGGAGCAGCGGTTCTACTCCGAGTCCCTCCCGAATGTCCGAGCTCCTCACCCTATCTCTAAGGCTGAGCCCGGCCACCCTACGGAGGAAACTCATTTCGGCCGCTTGTATCCGCGATCTCGTTCTTTCGGTCATTACCCAAAGCTCATGACCATAGGTGAGGATTGGGACGTAGATCGACCGGTAAATCGAGAGCCTGGCCTTCTGGCTCAGCTCCCTCTTCCCCACGACAGATCGGCTCAGCGTCCGCATCACTGCAGACGCCGAACCAATCCGCCTGTCGATCTCCCGATCCCTCCTACCCTCACTCGTGAACAAGACCCGAGATACTTAAACTCCTCCACTTGAGGTAGGACCTCTCCCCCGACCCGGAGGTGGCAAGCCACCCTTTTCCGGTCGAGAACCATGGTCTCAGATTTGAAGGTGCTGATCCTCATCCCAGCCGCTTCACTTTCGGCTGCGAACCTACCCAGCAAGAGCTGAAGGTCAGAGCTGGATGAAGCTAGGAGGACCACATCATCCGCAAAAAGCAGAGACGAGATTCTCCTGCCACCAAACTCGACACTCTCCACACCACGGCTGCGTCTAGAAATTCTGTCCATAAAAGTGATGAACAGAACCGGTGACAAAGGGCAGCCCTGGCGGAGTCCAACCCTCACTGGGAACAGGTCCGACTTACTACCGGCTATGCGGACCAAACTCACGCTCCTCTGGTAAAGGGACTGAATGGCCCTTAACAGAAAGCCACCCACCCCATACTCCTGGAGTGTCCCCCACAGGGTGCCCCTGGGGACACGGTCATAAGCCTTCTCCAAATCCACAAAGCACATGTGGATTGGTTGGGCAAACTCCCATGCCCCCTCCATCACCCTTGCAAGGGTATAGAGCTGGTCCACAGTTCCACGGCCAGGACGAAAACCACATTGCTCCTCCTCTATCTGAGATTCAACTATCGATCGGACCCTCCTCTCCAGTACCTTGGCGTAGACCTTTCCAGGGAGGCTGAGGAGTGTGATCCCCCTATAGTTGGAACACACCCTCAGGTCACCCTTCTTAAAGATGGGGACCACCACCCCGGTCTGCCACTCCCTAGGAACTGCCCCCGATGACCACGCAATGTTGTAGAGACGTGTCAACCATGACAGCCCTACAACATCCATAGCCTTGAGATACCCAGGACGAACCTCATCCGCCCCCGGGGCTCCGCCGCTGTGTAGTTGTTTGACTACCTCAGCAACTTCTGCCCCCGAGATCGGACAGTCCATCCCCAGGCCTCCCAGCTCTGGTTCCTCCTCGGAATGCGCATTGGTGGGATTGAGGAGCTCCTCAAAGTATTCCTTCCACCGTCCGACTATAGCCTCAGTTGACGTCAGCAGCTCCCCATCCCCACTGTAAACAGTGTGAGCGAGTTGCTGCCTTCCTCTCCTGAGGCGCCGGACAGTTTGCCAGAACCTCTTTGGAGCCGATCGATAGTCTTTCTCCATGGCCTCACCAAACTCCTCCCACGCCCGAGATTTTGCCTCGGCAACTGCCACTGCTGCACCCCGCTTGGCTATCCGGTACCTGTCTGCTGCCTCCGGAGACCCACAGACCAGCCACGCCCTGTAGGCCTCCTTCTTCAGCCTGACGGCTCCCCGAACCTCTGGTGTCCACCAGCGGGTACGGGGGTTGCCACCACGACTGGCACCGGCCACCTTACGACCACAGCTAGCAACAGCCGCCTCGACAATCGCAGAGTGGAACAAGGCCCACTCGGACTCAATGTCCCCCACTGCTCTCGGGACGTGGTCAAAGCTCTGCCGGAGGTGGGAGTTGAAGACCGTCTTGACAGGTTCTTCTGACAGGCGTTCCCAGCAGACCCTCACTATGCGTTTGGGTCTGCCAGGTCTACGCGGCATGTTCCCTTGCCATCTGATCCAACTCACCACCAGGTGGTGATCAGTTGACAGCTCCGCCCCTCTCTTCACTCGGGTGTCCAAAACATACGGCCGCAGGTCAGATGATACGACTACAAAATCTATCATCGACCTGTGACCTAGGCTGCCCTGGTACCAAGTGTACCGGTGGGCATCCTTATGTTCGAACATGGTGTTCGTTATGGCCAAACTGCGGCTTGCACAGAAGTCCAATAACAAAACACCGCTCGAGTTCAGATTAGGTGGGCCGTTCCTCCCAATCACACCCCTCCAGGTCAAGCTGTCATTGCCCACGTGAGCATTGAAGTCCCCCAGCAGGACAATGGAGTCCCCTGATGGAGCACTATCTAGCACTCGTCCCAGGGACTCCAAAAAGGGTGGGTACTCTGAACTGATATTTGGCCCATAAGCACAAACAACAGTCAGGACCCGTTCCCCGACCCGAAGGCGCAAGGAAGCTACCCTCTTGTCCCCCGGGGTAAACCCCAACACACAGGCAGAGAGTCTCGGGGCTAACAAAAAGCCAACCCCAGCCCTCCGCCTCTCACCCGGAGCAACTCCAGCAAAGTAGAGTGTCCAACCCCTCTCCAGGTCTCGGGTTCCAGAGCCAATGCAATGTGTCGAGGTGAGTCCGACTATATCTAGCCGGTACCGCTCAACCTCTGCCACAAGCTCCGGCTCCTTCCCCGCCAGCGAGGTGACGTTCCATGTCCCAAAAACTAGTTTTCTTGTCCGGGGATTGGACCGCCAAGGCTCCCGCCTTGGTCTGCCACCCGATTCGCATTGCACCGGACCCTTCATGTTCCTCCTGCGGGTGGTGGGTCCACAGTTGGACGAGCCCATGTATCCGGTTCGGGCTGGGCCCGGCCGGGCCCCATGGGCGAAAGCCCGGCCACCAGGCGCTCGCTCACGGGCCCCAACCCCAGGCCTGGCTCCAGGGTGGGACCCCGGTAACCCTCCGGGCCGGGTACTCCGACTCTTCGTTTTAACCGCCATGAAAGATCCTTCGAACCGTTCTTTGTCTCACCCTTCACCTAAGACCAATTTGTCATGGGAGACCCTACCAGGGGCACTAAGTGCCCCAGACAACATAGCTCCTAGGATCATTAGGGCACTCAAACTCCTCCACCACGATAAGGTGACGTTTCAAGGAGGAGTATCTAAGTATGTATCAAATATAACAAACACAAACAAACACGAAGCTTAAAATCATTCATGTTTTTAAATATTAATTAAAAAAGAGAAATTGTGTTTGCTTAATGTTTTAGTCTGTTTTTGGTTGTAAATTAGAAAAACCAGCATTATTTTAAGAATTGTAAAAAGTTCTCAGCACATTTTCATTATAATTTAAAAATCAGCCTTGACAGATGAAACCTCAGATGTAATAATCAAAGGGTGTGCTTTTTGTCCTGTTTAGGTCGATTTTTGTACTGGTTTGCACCTCGTAAACGGTGCAAGGCCTTTGCTTTACAAGTATTATAGCTTCAAAACTTTGATTCTGAGTTCAGAATATTTTTTAGCTTTTTTATTTGCTTTTAATAATTTTGGGGTATTTTCTTTCATTCAGTTTATGACTTCAAAAAGATTTATCTTCGTTTGCTTACTAGTCAGTATTTTTCCTGTTTTAGGCGTCTCATCTGTAAACAGCTTTTTTGATCGCTGAAGATCAAGACGGACATCAGTATTTTTTTTTTCAGCTATTGACCCTTTGCACTCATGTCACCGAATCATGTGTGTCCACCATGGTGGACATGAACAGTGGGTTACAGCTGTATGAGCTGAGACCAAATGCAGTAATATCTACTAGTTCCAGCCCAGTTCACTTATCAGAAGACGGAGCTCATCTAGTTGGGGCTCATAGAGAGCATTATTTAACATTAAAACCCAGTATACCTTTTCCTTGATGCTGTTCACATGATTTTACCAAGATGCCGACTTAGCGAGAATTTACCCCACACCATTTTGCTACATTTTGTGATAAACAGTGTTTCACTTTACGCTAGAGCTGATTTAAAAGTGAAATAAGTCTGGATCTCTTCCAGTTTTTTGTCGCTGTTTGGGTCACTCGGACCAGCTGCTAAGATATCTGATAACAGTGAAGCTCATGGTGCTAGATACATAACATCATTTTCACACACATACTCCTACATTGAATAAATATCCCTTTCATGCATGAATAATGAAAACTTCAATCGGTTTTTTTAACAGATACATTTTTATTAATCTTTGCATGAAATACATTTGAACAGAAATGTTTTATATTCCATTTTCAAAAAAATAACTATATGTCCGTCTCAGTGGACAGCATGCATTCTGAACATGAACTATGTTGGCTTGACTCATGGAGTCCAGTGTGGAGGCTCAAATCCAACAGCAACTTCAGCAGTTTTGCTTAATAACAAAAAATAAATACATTGCATACATTAAAAAAACATTTTTTGTAGCTGTCCACTGTAGTGACCATAATGCATGAAAGAGTTATAATTAGTACAGCGATTCATTATGGTGCACATTAACACACATCCGTTATTGCGGAATGAATATATATTAAATTGGTAATACAAAGACATTTAGGTTCATCACAGTCAGCCCCTATCTTGCTCATGAAATAAAAGTTTATCATTAAAAAGAAAAAATGGTTTTCCACATCTGTCTGTTAGTGAAGCCAACTGTGCAACAACCTAGCATGTTAGCATTTTATGGTGAAATCAACAAAATAAGAGTGATGTAAGTTTGGCCTGGCAGGCCCAAACGTATTATGAGGGTCTGCTGGGAATGTCTGGCAGAATCTCCTGTCAGAAGAAGTTTCAATTCCCACTTCCAGCAGAACTTCCAAAATGTTCCGGGGGAGGCGGGGAACACTGAGTTTCAGTGAGTCTGTGCTTTAAGTGTTGAGGCGGCTAATCACATCTGCATCCGCAGGGTCATCGGCGCCTGTTGAGCAGGCCATCCCCGAAATCCGCTTGTGGAAAGCTACAGTTAGGGATGTTGTCAAGCTAAAGAAAGAGTCCTATGGAGTTTTTATTGGGCTTTGGGACTCCAGAGGCAGCTGATGGGTACCGGCAGGCCAAGCAGAATATGGCTTGGGGGTTGCAGAGGCAAAAACCTGGGAGTGGGAGGAGTTTGGTGAGATCATAGAGTAAGTCTTGCATACAGCTTCAAGGAGATTCTGGTCAACCATCCGGCCCCTAAGGAGGGGACAGCAGTGTGCCACCAGCACCATTTATAGTGGGGACAGTGTGCTGTTGACCTTTACTCAGGGCGTTGTGGATCGATGGGCAGAGTACTTCAAAGACCTCCTCAAATTTCTTTAACACGTCAATCCCACCGACATGTTTTCCAGCAAGGAAGCAGAGTTTGGGGTCTTTGGGTTGAGCTCTCCAACCTCTGGTGCTGAGGTCACTGAGGCAGTCAAAATTGTCCTTGGTGGCAAGTCTCTGGGGGTGGATAATATCTGCCCAAAGTTCCTTAGGTCTCTGGATGTTGTAGGGTTTTGTTGGCTGACGCGGCTCTGCAATATTGTGTGGACATCACGGGCAGTTCCATTGGATTGGTAGACCAGTAAATAGGTGCAGCGCTCCAAAGGTGGTTCCCTATTTAAAAAGGTGGTCTGCAGGATTTGTTCCAACTACAGGGGGGTCACACTCCTGAGCCTCCCTGGTAATGTCTATTCAGAGGTTCTGGAGAGAAGGGTCTGACGGATTGTCCTTCTTCGGATTGGCAAAGGAACATTGAACCAGCTCTATACACTTTTAGGAGGGTCCTGGAGGGTGCTTGGGTGTTCGCCCAACCAATCTACATGCGTTTTGTGGATTTGGAGAAGGCGTTCAACCACATACCTTGGGAAGCCCTTTGGGGGTACTTTGGGAGTTTGGGGTACCAAGCCATCCAATACGGGCTGTTAAGTCCCTCTATGATCACTGTCAGAGCTTGATCCGCATTGCTGGAAGTAAATCAGGTTTGTTTCCGGTGCCAAGGCTGCCCTTTGTCACCGATTCTGTTCCTAACTTTTATGGAGAGGATTTCTAGGCACAGCCACGGTGTTGAGGGGATCCAATTTGGTGGCCTAAGGATTGAGTCTCTTAATTTTGCAGATGATGTGGTCCTGTTGGCTTTATCAGAATGTGATCTGTAGCTCTCACTGGAGCGGTTCGCAGCCGAGTGTAAAGCATCTGGGATGAAAATCAGCTCCTCTACATCAGAGACCATGGCCTTGTAACAGAAAAGGGTAAAATGCTTTCTCTGGGTCAGAGATGAGGTCCTGCCTCCAGTGGAGGAGTTTAAGTATGTTGGGGTCTTGTTCACAAGTGAAGGAAAGATGGAGCGTAAGAATGACAGTCGGGTTGGTGCTGCATCTGCAGTAATACAGGCCATTGTACTGATCTGTCATGTTGATGTACTGATGTTTTTCAGCCATGTCCAACTAGGAGAAAACCTAAAAGAAGACCCAGGACATGGTGAAGGGACTTTGTCTTTAAGGGAATGCCTTAGGATTCCCCCGAAGGAGCTGCTCAAAGTAAAACGGTAAATGGCCTGTATTTGATATAATGCCTTCTAAAACCCCCCCAAGGCACTTTACAACACAAGCAATCATCTACACATTCATGCTGAAGGTGGTGAGCTACAGTGAAGCCACAGCTGCCCTGGGACACACGGACAGAGGTGAGGCACCACTAGCAGGCGATGTGGGTTAAGTGTCTTGCCCAAAGACACAACATCAGCATTCTCTCCCGGGAGCCGGGAGCCAGGATAGATCTTACAATCCTCCGATTACTGAGCAACCCACTCTACTGCCTGAGCTACTGTGGACCTCATAGCACAATAGCTTACTAGTAGGTGGCATTAAAATGACATTGAAATTGAGTTAGAGGTAACATTTTACAATTACATTACTTAGTTCATTACTAAGCATTAATAAACTATTAAAAAAGTATGAACTGCTTAATATTAATGCATTACTAATCAGACCCCCAGCCCTTTGTCATTACCTTAATGACACTTAAGTCACTTTAGTCAATATCGAGAACAAAGAGATCATTTGTTTATTAATGCTTAATATTGCCCTAATTGTAAAGTGTTATCGAAGTAGATATCTTTGTTTTTAATCACATGGAATTAGAACAAATTAGCACACTTTATTGAAACAGTTAAGTATGATTTCAGTTGTATCTAAATCATCAACAGTGTGTGTATGTGTGTGTGTGTGTGTGTGTGTGTGTGTGTGTGTGTGTGTGTGTGTGTGTGTGTGTGTGTGTGTGTGAATAAGGGAAGTGAGAGAGATGGGGAAAAGTCCAACATCTTCTAGCATGCTAGCTAACATGATTGGCTGTTTAGCTGCAGCTCAGGGTTCTTTTACCCTTCATGTCAGGGAGGGCGATGCCGTAGCGTCCCCTAAAGGCGCGCTGCCGCTGTAGGGACCGTTCATGGTAGCTAAACCAATTTTTTACAGTGTAGCTGCAAAATCAAGGCAATTTGAAGTCAGTAATATAAAAAAGTGTTGATGTATGTTCGGAGAGCTTTTTCTCCCGCTAAAGCGAGGTGGACTTTGGCACCTAAACTCCCTCCCTCCTCCTACTTTCTCATCTCTGGCAGTCATAACTGCAATGAGAGCTTGACACTTTGAGTGGACAGTGAGAACAGAGCTGTGAAACTTTTTTCTTTTTAAATATCCATATAATAACCTTTATGAAAGATTCATTTTAAGCAACATAAGATGCAGCTTCCTCTCTTTTTATGTTTTATTTATTTTTGATGTGCTGTATATCTCCCCTCCTGGATCTCCATTCATGCATGTGGGTGTGTGGCTCTGTTCTGATTCACACTTGTTCTGAACAACAAGACATTTCAAGTTGTTTTCATGTATTGATTGACAGAAAGTGTTTCGACTTGCAAGTGGAATTTACTTATGATTTTCTGAAATAATTAAAATAAAGTAACAGCTGAGAAGTGAAGCCCACACAAACGAGAGCTGACCGCCGGGGCGTCGGGGCAGCTGGGTGAGGCGGGCTGAGCTGCTGCTGCTTGAATACTAATGTTCCACTTTAGAAGTCATCTCTTTGCTCCATCACCACATCCTCTTTACTCTGCTTGTGTCTTTATCTGCTCATTCCCTTTTTCCATTTTATTTGTTATTCACCTCTCCCACTCCTCTCCTCAATCCTCTTCCTCCTTCCCCACTCGTCTCTCAGCTGGCTTTTCTTCCTCTTCATGTCCTCATAGCCAGCTTCAGGCTTTCCATCACCCACGCTGCCTCTGCCCTCATCTTGTATCAGTCATCAAACTTGTCTTCTTCTTAAGATTTGCCTTTGTCTTTTACTTTCTAAGCCTTCACTAACACACACACATACACACACACACACACACATACACACACACACACACGCACGCACGCACACACACACATACACACACATTTGTAATTACAGCTAAGTGTCCAGTCCGTATTAAATACTGAGCTGATGAATGTGGTGTAGGGACAGGAAGTCCCACCCTTGGTAGGTGGTGAGTCACATCCCTTGTCTCTCTGCTGCCCTCTCAGACACACATCTTCACTTTTTGTTTTCACACATGCATATACATAGTGTCAGCTACGTACAGCATCATTACAGAAATATTGATAACAGTGCAGCACGGCTTCCTCCCTCCTCTTCCAACCTGCTTTCCCTCCTTAACCTCTTTCCTCTTCATGTCTTTCTAGCAGCCTGTTGACTTGTGCTGCTTTATTTTACAGTAACTTCCACAGAAGAGAGCTGAGCAGCAAGAGCCAGCCCAGTAGGGGGTGGGAGGAGGATCAATTGTAGCGGGGCCTCCTCTGATGTGATGTCGGCTCATTTTCTCAGCAGCGGCTGAGGCACGACTCACCGTCGAATCAAAATGGCCTCCGACACGTCTCCATGTCTGATTTGTGTGTGTGTTTGACCCCGTGGACCAACGTGAAGGCTGCAGGAGCAAAGAGATAGAGTGCAGCTGCTGCCTTCGAACGCCGACACACATGCAGAAGACAAAATGTGCACGCACACACACGAGCGCAATCAAAATCTCGACTGGGTCAGCCAGGTTCAAAGCATTTGTATTCATAGAAGGTTTTGCATTGGCTCCACCACCTACAGTGCTCCATATAACTGTGGGATGTGGCTTTTTACTTTCACACTCTGAAGACCTTGGACTGTGTCTGAGTGTGTTTATGGCTGTGTGGTACTACCCGAGCGAATGCACCTGGCTGAATGCATTTTTCCACTTGGATCATCCTTGAAAATGCTGGAGGGTGCTATGTTTTGACACTCAATTTGACCCAGTGTCAAACCTTCTCCCCGCTGTGCTTGTTGCAATCCAGATACACCACTGTCTGCTGCACATAGCACATGCTTATTTTCATTTATACATGTATAATTACTCTTACTATTAGCTCTCTGTAGATTGGTGACATGACATAAAGTGTTTTCAAATGGCATCTTCTATCTATTCCTTCATTAATTTGTTTACTTTGATTTATATTAAAGAAAAGACAAAAAAACTAAATGATCAAAACGTGCATAGGCCAAGATAAAAAAAAGATATGGAAATCTATATAAACACATATGAATTCATGTTTGTACTTCAGCAAAATTAGAAAACACATTTTTATTTATGATTACAAATATACAATTTTCAATATAAAGTGCCAATGTATATGCACTGAAAGACTCTTTTGCTATGATTTTTTTTCCTGGATTTTGTTTATTGTTGAGCCCTGCAGCTTTGGAATGAAATAAAGAAAACATGTAGATTCTATGTGGGAAAATGCTTCATTTGTATAGTCGTGTCAAAGAGCACATTCACTAAAAAAACTGTTTTTTGATTATTACTTTTTAAAATTTTCAGTCACTCTAGTTTTTCATGCAGGCTGAATTTGAATAAAAGTCTCCTACACCTATCTCCTGCATTAGCTTCTGTTAGGAAATAGATGGTGAAATTAGAAAAGCCAGACAGATCTACGTCACACTGTCACAACATTCATGGGCTCACCCATCTTGACTCACGACTCACAACGCTGTTGTTGGTTTAGCGTTCAGGAAACAGCAGGGAATGTCACGACTACTAAAAGCTAACTGTTAGCATAAGCAACTACACCACACAGCAGAACACCTCCATTCTTGTGTTATTTGTGGAGATAAAGCATCAATGTTACAGAACAGAGTCAATGGTAGAGTTGAGTTGCTCTGTTAGCCAACTGAGATGTCCAAATATCAGGAACTAAGACTGCTGTCGTCTGTTGCCACTTTCTCATCCAGCTAACCTATACTAGAGGTTGCATGACTTAATTTTTTTTTAAAGTCGACAATCAAGTAATGAAAATCGAGTCGACTTTGACTAGTCATTGATGACATCACACACCTGAAACGGCTAAATCTGACGATGGGTGACCAAGCGTTTTTTTTTCCGACGCACGGGGTGGGTGGGCGGGGGGGTTTGGTTGGTTCGCAGGAGTTTTTGACGATTAAAATTGCGCCCACATTTTCTAAGTTAAACACATCTCTTTTAACAATGGTAGTTTCTGCATCTTGGTGGTGTGGTGTCTGTTTGTTGCAACCACCAGTTTCAAAACTAACTTGTTTTTATTTGACTATTTTTCTGTCCTGTCTCTGTTTATTATCTTCCTGCATCTCCTCTCAATCCTAAAGAAAAACTGCTACCTGGCTTCATATATATTCACCTTATGAGTTACCTTTGAACTGCAGTAATAAAAGATCTACCGACCGCACAAACAGCGGAGTTGGCGCAGCGCGCCGGCCGCACCAGTGCAATTTTTCACCAGAGGACAAAACAGGTGATGCGCTCTGCTCCACAGCAGCGAAACGCATCAGGCACAAATAAAAGACAGAAAACATAAAAGGAAATGAGCCGACGTGAATGATCGCGTCTTAAATTAGTTTTTGAGGTGGCGACACCTGATTTGATAATGTTACTGTGGCCGTGCTCAGGACGCAGATGTCTGGAGTGCGTCAACAATCAGAGCTTTGCATGCGCAAGCTGGTTAAGGTTAGGATGGGGGTGAGGGGAAGGTTAAATTGCAAGAGGGTGAAGGTCGCTATTTGGTCAAATGTCTGTTTTACCGTGGGCGTCAGATGCCGACACTCTGGCACAGAGCGTCGGCTCCCGACCCGCAGGGGCTCGTCACCTGCTGTCTTTTCCGAGGACTGCATCTTGTCGGTCATTATCACGTGACAGCGACTGGTCTATAAAAGGCATAAAAAGTCACTACAGAGCAGTGAAGTTGACTTGTCGACCAGTTGATACAACCCCTAACCTCTACATCCTCAAACACGTGCACTGGAGCTTTTCTTCCCCAGAGAACAACTTACAAGGCATTCATTCCTGTTAGAGACCACTGCAAATGTATTAAAATATGAGTAAAGTTGAATTTTAAATTACTGTTGTTGGTAGAAAACTTTATCAGTAGACAAATTTGCTGGTAACTACAAGAGGATTTTGGCACGGTAGGTGAAAAAAAACTGTTCTTTAAAAGACTCTTTGGAGCGCTGCAGCGCAGTCAGACCTCTATAGATGACAAACAAGAAAAATGCACCTGGAGAGGGAGGATGGGGAATCGTATCCGTGCTGAAATGTCCTTGTTACCTGGTTCATGTTGGTAAATATTAAGGTGCTCTTATCTTATTCAGATAGATTTAGCAGTTTTTTTCACCATAACAGGCTAATTATTATGATGTTATGTTGACATAAATGTTTGGACTGACTAAGTTTTTGTTCAACCACATTGTCTCTCATTGCTCTGGGACTCATAATCTTTTCTCTGTACACACCCACGCTTTCTCCTGCATTTACTTTCAGATCTTTTCATCAAAACCAGAAATAAAGGATCTTTTTTGACTTTTCATATCTCCTACATTTATTTTTAGCAGCATTATTAATTTTACCAGAAGAGTTCTCATTTTTATTGATGCTGGTTATACACTATAGAGTTTTTCTTATGCATTCAATACTAAATTTAACTAATATACTGTTGATACGTACCTTTGTCAGGCAGCACACCTCAAGTCTGGTTTCTCCAGTCATCTTTTGATGTATTTTTCTCCTGCACTGTTTTTTTTTACTTTTATTTTGTAAAATGCATTTATTGTAATTTTTCACAAGCTACTGCCATCATTTAAACCTTAATGTGACAGTTTATTCATCTTTACTGCATAGACAAATTCACACCAAACTATTAATCTATCAACTGAAATAGAAGAAATATGAATGCATTATTAAAGTAAGTATTTTAGCCTCTTGTGTGGAAACATTTCTTTTTATGTGCATCTGCATCAATGGTTCAATGCTTTAAGATCAGCATTAGAAAATTACAGACTAACACACTATCTCAGATAGATGCTGACATGTACATGACAGATGATGAAACAAAAGAAAATGGAGTTGAGGCTCCTGATTTCACAGATGATGACGCTTCTGGGATTAAGACAGAAAACAAAGTGAAATGTGGTGAGATTTAGAGAAGGAGTGTGATTGGTGTTTTGTTCTATATGAAGGTAATATGTGAGCCTTAAACTAAATACATCTCAAACTTTAAATCAGAGTACACAGAAACCTGATCAACGACCTTGCTTGGCCTTATGCTCAGTGTGGTGAAAAAAAATTGGCCCAAACTGGAACAAAAGTTGGCTAGGGAGTATTTTCTTCTTTTCGAGAGAGAGAGAGAGAGAGAGAGAGAGAGAGAGAGAGAGAGAGAGAACTTGTTCCGTCTTATTTTTGTTTCCTTCTCACATCTGAACACAGATTGCTAAAGCAGGAAGGGCTGTATAGTTCCCAAACAGAAACTATACTTGTTTCACCGGAACGGTTCCTATTTCTACTGGTTTTAAGATCCTAAAGGTCTAATCGTGTGGTATCAATTCATAATACATGTTTTTTTTTAATTGTTGCAGACTCCTGTGAAGCCCAAATAAGGAAGTATTTTGGAGACAACAAAAACTGAACAAAACACCACCGTCAAGGGTGATATAACATCTGAGCTCCTCTTGAAAAACTAGCAACTGACCACGGCTCATGGCACAGCACGGCAGGCTCCGTTTAGGCTGTACCCACCCAGGGCTGCATCCTGCCTGTGCTCCACACAATCAGGCCATGACAGCGAAACCTTCTCTGGGTTTCCATAGCAACCCAAGGCAGTGCCTGCATGGGACAAAGGCGGGCAGGTCCCGATGTGTGTGTGTGATTGAGAAACGGAGACTGAGTGATGTGCAGCAGAGCAGGCACAGCCCTCCTGGGGCCCTCATTCGTTCGTCTCTTGCTGAGACCGCAGGAGCCCTGCTGCAACATAAATGGAGGTGGTGTGTGTGAGTGTGTGTGTGTGTGTGTGTGTGTGTGGGGGGGGGGGGGTGATGGGAGGGGGCACACTGAAGAAAGACAACTGATGTAGAAAAAAGATGAAAAGACATGAAAATGTTTACAGAGAGAGACAGAGAGAGAGAGAGAGAGAGAGAGAGAGAGAGAGAGAGAGAGCGAGAGAGAGAGAGAGAGAGAGAGAGAGAGAGAGAGAGAGAGAGAGAGAGAGAGAGAGAGAGAGAGAGAGAGAGGAATGGCATGGATATGGTTGGATTTGGATTATTTTTAACCTTTTGTTCCATCAGTCATCTCTACAGCACTTCAGAGCAGGAATCTTGACAAAACTTAAATTGAAAAAAAAAAAAAGAAATCTCTACACTTTGGCAAATTAATTGTACCAATTAGTCGGGCACTCAAAATTCTAAATTTTAATAACCTGTCTGCCACATAGCAAGCTCAAATGGCTCAAACTGAGCTGCTCCTATTGCTGTAATAACATGACAAGTGCACTTAGGCATTACTGAATGCACAAAACATGAAAAATTAGGCATAGATCTCATAAATATTGTACTGAGCATCAAAATGTCTCCTTGATTTTTCTTGTGGACATTCTGAATAAATGTTTTCACTAAGAAAGAAAGTTACTTTGACATTATATTTTATTCTTATTTTAGGGACAAAATGTGTGGAACTCCTCATTTGTTGCCTGCAAGTTACAGAAAAAACCTTTTTCTACAGAAGATTTACTGTACCACATTCAACTTCTATGATTTATACAAACAAAAACTAGATGCACAGTTTGGATTTATAGTGTGTTTTTTCTCTTCCATGCAGGGTCACAATCATACATAGAGACTCAAATATATAATGTCCCCCCAATAAATCGAAAAGGGGTAGAATGCCTTCTCCAGGTCAGGGACGTGGTCCTGCTTCACATGGAGGAGTTAATTACCTCGGGCTCTTGTTCAATACTGAGGGAAAGATGGAGTGCAAGATCAACAAGTGGATTGATGCAGGCGTTGTACCGGTCTGTCGTGGTGAAGAGAGAAACTCTTGATTTACCGCTTGATCTACGTTCCTACTGTCACCTATATGGTCACAAGGTGGTGACCGTAAGAATGAGATCACGGATACAGGCAGCTGAAATGAATTTTCTTCACAAGGTGGCTGGACTCTCCCTTAGAGATAGGGTGAGAAGCCCGGTCACCTGGGAGGGGCTTGGAGTAGACCTGCTGTTCCTCCACATCAAGAGGAGCCAGTTGAGGTGGCTAAGGCATCTGGTTAGGACGCCTCCTGAAAACTTCCCTGATGAGGTTTTCTAGGCACATCCAACCAGGAGGAGACCCAAAGGAAGACCCAGGACATGCCCTAGGGACCACGTGACTGAATTTACTGGACAAGTAATACTCATCTGTCACCTGTATAGGAAATGGATTTGGATGGACAGAGGCAGCACAGGAATCTCCATGGTTCAAGCCTACCATGAACTGGAAACTGCTGGAACACCAGTGTCTATGTCCATAGTGAAACCAGTTTATACCACCTTGAACTGAAAAGAGTAGGAAAGAGGAAAGAGTGTGAAATAAACAAAAATAGAAACCCACTTGACTGAAATCTGCCGCAGTCTACATGTCTGAGACAAATGTCTTCTGGATGTATCTGGCTACAAGAACAAGAAATATATTTGAAGGAGTCAAGATTTGGCTTTAAATCTGTCAAACATCATGGGGTAGTCATGACGTCTTATCACAACATATCCTATTAACAATTGTACGTCGCTTTGGATAAAAGCATCTGTCAAATAAATAAACATAAACACGATGTTGCACTGGTGCACAAAGTGGACAGTAGAAGGAAGAAGAAGATGGACTCTGTCCAAAATCTTCATCTTCACCAGAATTCATTAGCTAGATGGTTGAACCATGGACACAGTTTGTTAGGGTTAACCCTAACCTAGGGCTGGGCGATATGGCAAAAATAGAATATCACGATTTTTCCAATATTTTATCACGATTTCGATTTTATCACGATTTTTTTATACATGAATAGCATAACTTCAATTGTGTATTAAAGAAGAGAAACATTGAATAAATAAACATTTATTCATATTAGGGATAATCAACACAGTGCTAACACACTTATATTTTAAACTCACACCAGAGATGATAAAAGCCCTGAGAGAAACAATTACAAAAATCAGTTTTTCTCGTTTTCAAGTAACTTAAAATAAATTAAAATCGTAAACATATTTAAAGTGCAAACATGTCAATTGCAAACGTATTGTGCAAACATTAACTTGTTCAAAATACTATGTAGCTCCCAGTTGCTCATGTAGTGGATAGTTAAGCTCAAATACGGCTCTGATGTGCGGCTGGACCAGAGATCGCTTGTGGTAGCAAAAAACTGCGCATTCTGAATATTTTCTGCAACAAGTCTCTAAATAAAGTAAAAATTTCCAGTGCAGATTGGAGACAACCCATAGAAGCACTGATTTGATCTCATTTCAGAGAAAAATAGAACAGGTTAGATGCACCTAATAAATAAAATTACTAACAAACTCAGGATTCTTTCTTTGCTTCACTGTTCTGGTGCTGAAAATATCACTAATGCGGATGAAAGGAGATACACAGATAAATGCACCTCTTATTATTTGGAAACTACATTTACTGCAGCTGGCAGAGGCAGAGATTGTTTCTATTGATACACGGAGTTTACAGAATCATTTTAAAATTTATTAGGGGAAGACTGCAGGAGGGAGCAGTAAAATACAGGGGGTCCCAGCAAAAACAAGAAACTACGAGTCTGATGAAACCCGCTGGTTCTCTTTCTTAACATTCGTTTCGATGTCTCACTATGGGATACTCCCCTCCGCGGATTCCTCAGAAGCACTTATCTCAATACGCCAATCCTGATTGGCCAGTGACCGTGACGTACGCGTCCCCCTGCTACTATAAGTAGCAAGCGTCCCAACGCACGCACTATTCAATCACCTCTTCTCGCTTCGGTGGTCGCTTATCTCTGAGGTAAGTTAGCTCAACTGTTCACAGACGGAGCCAGCTAATATTCTCTCTGTCGCCGAACGTTAACTTACCATCCTTCTGTCCTGACCTTCACCATAGGCTCGGGGCATAATGAGCAGCTTCACACTCCAGTGCACCTGTTCGTTCTCTGCTAACACACCAGTTAGCCAACATGGAAGCCGCTCCTCCCACCAGAGGAGTCGATGGCGCGGGAGCTCGCCTCTGTACCTGTGGGAACAAAATCTCGAGCAAAGACCCGCACAAGGTCTGCTCGAGCTGCCTCGGGCTGGAACACGCCCAGCTGGAATTGGAAGTCCCCGGGTCATGTGAGAACTGTGCCTGCTTCACCCTGAAGAGCCTTCGCCGGCGGCTAGCGCGCCAAGCTAGCCTGTCGGGGAAGGACCCTTGCCTGCCGGCCCCTGGGCCACCGCCTGGGGACGCCAGCGAACATGCCCTCCCGGAGCCGGAACCGTGTGCCGAACTCAGCTGGGGCTCACAGCTCGAACTGGCCGGTCCGAGCCACCCCGTCGAGGACGTGTTGGAGGTGGACTACGGAGACGATGAGGACACCTCGGAACTCCTCATTTCAGAGGAGGACGAGGATGACGACGTTTTTCTCCCCATCGCTCAGGCCTCCATGCCTAGCTTTCCGTCCTCTCCCAGGGATGGAGCGGCTTCTCCGGCCGCCCACCTGGACATGCAGTCAGTCTGCCGATGCGCTGCGACCAGGCTCAACATCCCTTGGCCCACCGTGGTCACTGAGGCTGTCAGGTCCCGCTACGAGGGTAAGAAGCTGCCTCAGGCCACAAGGACGGCAAAGCCCCTACTTCCCGCCTTCCCGGAGCTTCTCCAAGAAGTGAGGTCCTCCTGGGACAAACACCCTTTCAGCTCAAGGTCTCCTGTCCAAGGAGCCTCCTCGCTGGACTTCGAGGGGATGGAGAGGGCTGGCATGCTTCGCATGCCGCCGATGGAACCGCTGGTTGCAGCCCACCTGCACCCACGACTCTCGGCAACTTCCTCCAGGCCTCCCGCTCTCCCTGCAAAGGCGGACCGCTTCCAGTCTGCGCTGAACGAGAGGGCGTACAAGGTTGCCGCCATCTCGGTCCGAGCTTTGAATGTCTCCTCCATGCTCTCAGCGTACCAAGCCGAGCTCTGTGAGGACATGAATACGAAGCCGGACCCGGAGGTATGGGAGGAAATCACCGTACTGACCGACATCTGCCTGCGGGTGCAGCGCTGCACGGTCCAGGCTACGGCGAAAGCTATGGGCATGATGGTGCTTCAGGAACGTGCACGATGGCTGAACCTCACCAACCTCTCTGATAGAGAGAAGGAGGACATTTTGGACATGCCAATCGTGCCTGAAGGCATTTTCGGCTCTGCCCTGGCATCGATGCAGCAACGGTGTGAGGCCAAAAAGAAATAGGATGAAGCCCTTCATCTCTGCCTTCCCCGTAAGCCTTCACCGGCACTGCCGGCTCGGCCGAACCTTCCTCAGGCAATACCCCGAGCCCAGCCTCAGTTCCGGATCCCAAAGCGCCCGAAGCCTCAAGCTGTCCAACCAGCTCCCTCGGGCTCAGCGCCTCGACCAGTGTGGCCTCAGCGATCCGGCAACCAAGCTGCTCCGCCGCCGGGACAATCCACCAGACACGGCATTCAGCAGGTGAGGAAGAAGAAGAGGGCAGCCTGACGGAGTTCGTTCCTTCCCGACGCTGCAGCTGGCAGTTCCCCGTTTGCCAGCTCCTCCTGTTCAACGTTGCCATGGTGCTTTCTCCCCCCCTCACGGAACCCCTCCGGCAGAGTCCCCGGGCGGTCCAGGGTGGGGCCAGGACGTGCAGCCGGCTGTGCCGGCTCAGAACACACGTCACAAGCACTCACATTGTTGTTTTTTACAAACATGTCACGCTCAAGGAGCATTAAAACGTTCGCTGCCGCATCCAGACAAAATGTCAAGGGCGCAGCAAAAATCAATAAAAATGTTACCCATGAGCGGTCCCAGACGGGGGCGGCCCATAGACTGTAGGGGCGGCCCCTGGCGGACTTTCTAGCCAGCCACGGGTCGTCCCTGTACACCTGGGCCGTCAAAGCACAAAGCCCCCGCGCATGCGCAGTGGTTGCCACGAGCACTGCTGCCCCACAACCTCTGGAGGGAGCTGGTGCTCCGTGTGTCACGCCTGTGTCACCGCTCTCCACTCACATGGAGGAATGGACAGCGGTTTCTGCTTCACATTGGGTGATAAGAACAATTTCGAGAGGTTACAGGCTCCAATTCGCCTCAGTTCCTCCTCTATTCTCCGGCGTAGTGTTCTCCCACGTCCGGGGGTCGTCAGCTCACATCCTTCAGGGAGAAATCTCCTCCCTGCTGGAGAAGGGAGCGATATGCATTGTGCCTCCCGATCGGTCTCAGAGCGGTTTCTACTCCAGGTACTTCCTGGTCCCGAAACGGGGGCGGGGGGTGGGGGGTGGGGGTGGGGGTGGGGGGGGGGGGGGGGGGGGGGACGGGACCGGGATTCGCCCGATCCTGGATCTGAGGGCCCTGAACCGATGCCTCAGAAAGTACAGATTCAAAATGCTCACGCTCTCATCCCTTTTGCGTCTGATTCACCAGAACGACTGGTTCACCTCAATCGACCTGAGGGACGCATACTTTCATATTCCCGTGTACCCTCCACACAGGAAATTTCTGAGGTTTGCCTTTCAGGGAGTGTGTTACAAATACACCGTGCTCCCATTCGGCCTCTCGCTGAGCCCGAGGGTGTTTGTCAGGTGTACGGAGGCGGCGATCGCCCCTCTGAGAGGGAGGGGCATTCGGCTGGCCACGTATTTAGACGACTGGCTCCTGCTGGCACGGTCCAGAGAGGAGGCAGCGTCAAACACGCTGGTTGTGATCCGTCACTTGTGTGGTCTGGGTTTCAGAATAAACTGGCAGAAAAGCGCTTTACTCCCCTCCCAGAAAATAACCTTTCTAGGTCTGAATCTGGACTCAGGGGCAATCACGGCCTGTCTCTCGACACCGCGCGTGGACGCGCTCTCGCTCTGCCTGGCGCGCTTCCGCCTACACAGTTTGGTGCGGTTTGCGTTATGCCTCAGGCTTTTGGGTCTCATGGCGTCGGCTATTTCAGTGGTACCACTCGGCCGTCTACACATGAGAGATTTTCAACGCTGGGTGGCTTCTCTGGGTCTCTCTCCAGTGCGCCACAGAGTGCGCAGGGTGATGGTCTCTGCAGCGTGCGTCGCGGCGCTCCGCTGTTGGCGTCACCCCTCCCTCTTGGCACAGGGGGTGCCTTTGGGGTTGGTTCTCGTGAGGAAAGTGGTCACGACAAATGCGAGCCTGTCAGGTTGGGGGGGGGGCTCCTGGAGGGTCGCTCTGTCAGGGGTGTGTGGAGCAGAGAGCTCTGGGGGACACACATAAATTATCTGGAACTCCTCGCGGTCTTTCTGGCCCTGAGGCGCTTCCTGCCTTTTCTCTCCGGCCATCATGTCCTAGTAAGAACAGACAACACCACGACTGTGGCTTATATAAACCGCCAGGGGGGGCTGCGCTCCATGCGGTTACACACGCTGGCACGCAGACTGATCCTATGGTGCAGAAGGCATCTCCTCTCAATCAGAGCCACCCATGTCCCGGGTGTTCTGAATCGGGGGGCAGATCTGTTGTCCAGAGGGACACCCCTGTACGGGGATTGGAGCCTGCATCCAGCAGTGTTGGAACAGATTTGGATCCGGTTCGGCACAGCCGTAGTGGATCTTTTTGCCTCCAAGGAGAATGCTCAGTGTCCTCTGCGCGACCGAGACGCTCCACTCGGCGTGGACGCGCTGGCGCACGACTGGCCACGGGGTCTGCTTTACGCTTTTCCCCCAGTGGCCCTGATACCATCCACCTTGCTGAGGGTACGAACCCAGCGCCACACTCTCATTCTGGTGGCCCCATACTGGCCAGCCATGCATTGGGTGGCGGACATTTTCCAGCTCCTGGAGGGCCAACCTTGGAAACTGCCGCTTCGCAGGGACCTGGTGTCCCAAGCGGGAGGCTCGATCTTCCACCCTCATCCAGAACGGCTGGCCCCTGAAGGGTGCGGGCTAGTGTCAGCAGAGCTGCCCCAGGCAGTCATTCGAACCATTCAGAATGCTAGGGCCCCCTCCACTAGGTCCCTATATGACTGTAAATGGAGGGTGTTTGAAGCCTGGTGTCAGGGCAGGGAGGTCTCACCCCTCCAATGCCCGGTGAACGTCATTCTGTCTTTCCTGCAAGACTTGTTGGATGGGAAGAAGGCTTTCTCCACCATTAAAGTGTACCTAGCAGCCATTTCCGCCCGACACTTGGGTTTTGGGAAGAAATTGGCAGGTCAACACCCCCTGGTGTGTAGCTTCATGAAGGGCGCGCGCAGGCTTCTCCCTGTGTCTCGACCCCCGGTGCCCTCATGGGATCTGTCCTTGGTGCTGTCGGCCCTCTCCGGGCCTCCATTTGAGCCTATGGACGGCCTGGACCTTAAGATCC
The DNA here is from genome assembly GCF_043380555.1 of Nothobranchius furzeri. Taxonomy (NCBI): domain Eukaryota; kingdom Metazoa; phylum Chordata; class Actinopteri; order Cyprinodontiformes; family Nothobranchiidae; genus Nothobranchius; species Nothobranchius furzeri. The sequence goes on from NC_091745.1 coordinate 52,177,695, forward strand.
TGTCTCTTAAGGTGGTGCTACTCCTGGCTTTGGTATCTGCAAAGCGAGTTAGTGACTTACAGGCTCTCTCTGTGCACCCATCCTGCACCCAGTTTGCACCAGGTGACATGAAGGTGTCCTTGAAGCCCAACCCTGCCTTTGTGCTTAAGGTGGTGGGCTCCTTTTCTCCTATTATCCTCACAGCTTTCTACCCACCACCCTTCTCCTCTCCTGAGGAGGAGCGGTGGCACAAGCTGTGTCCGATTCGCGCGCTCAAGGAGTATGTGAATCGGACAAAGAACCTTCGCAGGGGGGACCAGCTTTTTGTGTCATGGGGTGGGCCTCGTAAGGGGAAACCCGTCACAAAGCAGCGGCTTTCCCACTGGATTGTGGAGGCTATTTCTATGGCTTACTCCTGTCAGGGCATTCAGGCACCTGTTGGGCTCAGGGCCCATTCTACTAGGGGCCTGTCTGCTTCTTGGGCCCTTTTTCGGGGGCTGTCAATCCAAGAGATTTGTGCTGCAGCAAGTTGGGCTTCTCCACTTGCATTTGCACGCTTCTATAACTTGATGTTTCGGCCCCTGCAATGACTCACACGATTCTGAGTGTGGGGTCTTTGGTGGGCCAAGACGTATCCTTGTAGGTTGGTGATCGCTGGATAAGCTGTCTGGCAATACGGGAGTCTCCATATCCCATAGTGAGACATCGAAACGAATGTTAAGAAAGAGAACTTTAGGTTACTGTCGTAACCCCGGTTCTCTGAGTAACATGAGTGAGATGTCTCACCAGACAACCCTTCTTGCTAGGCGAAGCGAGAAGAGGTGTTTATCTTGAATAGTGCGTGCGTTGGGACGCTTGCTACTTATAGTAGCAGGGGGACGCGTACGTCACGGTCACTGGCCAATCAGGATTGACGTATTGAGATAAGTGCTTCTGAGGAATCCGCGGAGGGGCGTATCCCATAGTGAGACATCTCACTCATGTTACTCAGAGAACCGGGGTTACGACAGTAACCTAAAGTTTTCCATCAGGCAGTCACGGGGCAGCTCCAACGACCCAGTGACCGAGCTCAGTCCGGTACCGACACCGGCTCGGCAGAGGGTGGACGAGCCGAGGCGGCGTCGTGCTCTGCTTAAGAAGCGGTGTTATTTTCCTGCTTCAGAAGAAGCGTCCAACGTGTTTTTACGCTTTCTCCGAGACATGTCACGTCACTAAGTTGTTAGCGCCGCGCGCTAAGGAAACCCTGCGTTCCTCTTCGGAACGAAAACCTCGTTGTCGCTCAGCCGCGGCCGAAGCCATGTTTGTTCACACACAAGTGAAAACAAGTGGGGCACTAATGCATTACTATGACTCACTCTGATTGGTTAAGGGTCAAACAAAGGCGTGTCATTCGCCTGGGGTAAGTTCCATTTTCATTCAGAGGCAGAAATTCAACAGCAGAGCTGTGAATCGTGATAAAACGGTCTCTCAAAAATGACAGACTGTCAGATATGTAGATCGTAAAACGGTCTAAAATCGTCACATCGCCCAGCCCTACCCTAACCCCAACAAAACAAGGACCCCACATCACATCAAAACTGGTTTCTCACCATATGAACCCGGCCAACATCAAGCTTTTGGAAAGGCATTGACAAATTCTTGACGTGACTTGGGTAAGGGTTAGGGTTAGGCTAACCCTAACCCTATCCCTTACCCATTTATTCCATACCGGGAAACCAACTTAAGTAAGTTAACTCTACCAATGTTGCCAAGAAGATTTTGTGCTGCAAAGTCACCTCCTTCAAAATAGAACAGTTTCAATTTGCCAAGCTTTTTTAGTCTTGGTTATTGGTCGGGGTTTGGGGCAGACAGCAGTGGTGAGAGATTTTGAGGGGGCTGGTTCTGGTATGGAGGCTCCTGGAGACTGAAGAAGGTGTTGGAGGGATGGGTGAAGTCACCTGCAATGCTCAGGATCAGACGAGTTTGATAGATGTGCTGGTGGAAGAGAAGAGGGACATCACTTATCTTCTCAACTGCTATTTGCTACAGAGACTTAACACAGGATGCTTTGCAGCTGCTGTACCACACAGTGATGCAGCTGGCCAAGAGGCTTTTGGTGGTTCCTCACTAGAAAGTGGAGTTTATAACGTGTAGATGGATGTATTTAAGAGATCCATCAATACTTTCATTTTCTCACAGATGTGTTGGTGAAAAACCCATGAAAAAGATGGGTAAAAATCAGAGTTAACCATAAACTACTGCATCAGTTTGAACTAAATTTGTTCTAACTAATGTAAACTGTTCCTTTTTAAGGTGTTGATTACACAAACAAGGACCTGAAGAAAAACTTTGTGAGTAGAATAATTTCAGTTCATATTCATGTTCTGTTGAAACAACCATAAACACGATTACTTATTCAGTTTTCTCTCTACAAGCTCATCGTTTTGAGTTCATGTGTGTTAACACCAGACTATTTAGATTTTTATTAGCCAAGAAATTACATATTTATCTTTTCCTAATGATTCTTTTCTTTTGAGTAAAACCTGACACGGTTAAAGTTACATAGAGGTTTAAAGCTGTTAGGCTGGCGTTATTCTGACTAGCCATTAGGCATATGTGTTGAGGCAGCTTTCGTTTGCTCCAGCCTTGTTTTTTTATAATCCTATAGGCAGTTGGAAGCGCACAGGCCAGCTTGTACTTTGTCAGAGCAGATTGTCTGGCATGGATAAGCCTGGCTGCAGCGAGAGAGACACATAATTGCTCTTGTACAGTGTGCTGCCAAGACATCCTCCTCTTCACGTTATGCCTATATACACTGGCAAGTCATTCAACTATGTTCACTTTTAAGAAGCATGCACTGAAACCACACAAGCTGAGGCTTCTCCTCAGTGACAGGGATTGTCGTCGGTCAGGGAAAAATGTTGATGGACCAATTTGAGAGTTTTTCAAGAGATTCCTTCATTTCCTGCCATGTCATAGTGATGTTTTGTGTCAAGAGTTTTGTTGTCCTACACTGCACTTCATTTGTTTCCTGTCTGGCGTTCACAGGAGGCCCTCGCCAGTTTTGACCTGCGTGCTTCTCACGGCTTGTCCCATGATCCCAAGCCTGTCAGAGACGAGGAGAACAGGTAGTGACTTTTTGTTCTTGTGCAGTTTTCTCTGGTGTCTCAGTCAGTTTACCACATTTTTACAGACCCTTAGAAAAACCAGCAGCTATTAGTTTATCTAGTGCAGGAGAAGGCCAATCCTGGTCTTTGAGTGACGCCATCCAGCATTTTCTAGTTTCTGCCTCCTCAAACACACCTAATTCAATGGCTGACTTACCAGATTATCAAGTTTCGCAGAAGTCTATTAATCACCTACTGACTGAGGTTGGTGTTGGAACAGGAAAACAACTAAAACATGTTGGATTGCAGCACTTGAGGATCAGGATTGCCTACCCCTGTTCTAATGAAATGTAAACAAGTAATGGGGCAGCAAATTAAAAGGAGCAGGTTTCACTAAGAAAACGCGTTTTCCTACATATCTGAAAAAATAAAGTTTAACTCTGAAGAATTTCTTCAGAGATGAATATTTTAATGATTGTGATAAGAGAAGTCACAGGATGCAGAAACTCAACTGGTACTTTGTTAATGGCAAATATTAAACCCTGTTGAAGCTCTTTGATCAACCTCAGTTTGAAGAAGTACAGATTATGTCTGACCGGACTGCTAAGCTAACCACATGGCCGCAGTGAGTCATTTAAGTTAATGAGTTAAGTAGAGTAAATAAACACCATCACATAAGCCAGCAGGTGACAAAAATAAGCCGTATTACAGTTCATATTCTCAGTATCACATCTAAGAGAGAGCCGGAGGATTTTGGACATTTTTTAGATATTTGAAGATCTTTATTTTTTTGATCACGCTGTTGTTTAAACTTTACTTCTCAGTCTATTTAATAGGGTTGTAAACTTTAAGCTTCTCAAACTTTCATAAGCTCATTGTCCAGAACCACATGATGCAATCCTAAAACAATTATTGATGCATCTTTCTACCACCTCCCCTCCCAGCTGTGTGTGTGTCTACCGCTGACTATATATAAGATGGACATCTGCAGTAGGTTTCTAAACAGCGAAATTGAAGGTCAATCAGTGGTTCCCACAACTGCTGTCTTAGCCATGTCACACATCTCACCACTTCTGGAAATTACAAAAATAGCACAGAGAGCAGGGCTGTGAGGGTGGGGGCAGATGATTGACACCCATCCAACTCTGAGCTGATATAGCTATGAGCTAACTGAGGTAACCAAAGCTAACGGGGGTTGGTCAGTGATTTAAGCCAGAAAACCTGCTACCCTCTGCTTTCAAGACTGTAACACTTTTATTGTGAAACCAAGACCGAGGCCTTTCCTGAAGCAGACAGGAGGCTGCTAGCACTGACAGCTCATCTGTCACCTGTCAATCAAAGTACATGCTCATAAGTATTCTTAATTTAATGTTTCAATGACATCTAAATGGAGTTACAAGGCTGAAACATGTTTATTCCTGCTGTGAAGTTGGCATTTTTAACATGGGAGTCAGTGGTAACTTGCTTCTTTCTGGTGCCAGCCCCTAGTGGATGAGGGGGAAACTGCAATCTTTGTTGCTTCTGGGTTGGCTTCAGTTTTGGCAGAAGAGTTTCCCTCTTTCCCTCAAATAATGACCTATTATTAATCTACTTCCAGTTGGTTCGTGAAACAAAAAAATACTAATTCAGTTTTAAAAATGGTTTTTGTATGGATTTCACAGCTTGATGCAAAAATGTGGGTGAAACTTTATCTTGTTAAATTTGTTAAATAATGGGAACAACTGCTCTTATTCAGGAACAAAAAAAGAAAACAAAAAACCGAGGAATCCAAAAACTGATAGGGTATACAAAAGAACCAAAAAACTATAAATAAAGGTATTAAAATGAAGTAATTTAATGGCAGGAACTCACTTTTAGTTTTCATTCAATTTAATGATCTTTTAATGTTTTTTGTTAGACCAGTTTGGTTCCAAAACAAATCAGATAGACATAAGTTTGTTTAGGCTGTTATAAAGTAAATTTAGATAAATTTCTATTTCAGAGGATAAGCCCCTTGAGATGTGCCATCTCATCTTTGAGGGGATCCTTTGCAGTGTTGGGCATTTTACATCAAAAAAGTAATTAAATATTGTTACAAATTGCGTAAGTAACTCAGTTACCACATTATAAAAGTAATTAGTTACATAGCAAAATAACTGTGACGTTACTTTAATGTTCTATAACGTCAAATCACTGAATGATTCTTACTTTCTAGAATGAGTATTTTAGATACCTGAAATGTTCATTCAGTAAAAATGTTCCTATAGATATAATGTTAATTTCTACTGGGAACATTAGAAGGAATCATATCTGGAATATGTATCTAGTTTGCCTAATAAACATTAAAGAGGCCACCTTAGCTTTGTAGCTGAGATATCTCAGACTTAATTCCTACTAGTGCAGCTGTATTTCTATAGTAACAACACCTGTCAATCTTGCAACACATTGACTAATAAGAATACAATTAATATTTGGATAAATAAAACTTTTGCTATTTCAAATAGGAAATGCAAAAATGTCTGATTATTGATTAAATTCTAAAACGGCTTGCCAAAGTATTGGTATCTTCTATCCTGTCATGCTTTCACTCTTCTCATCTTTCTGAAGTGCTCCTTATTTTTCTTTCCACCTCTTTTATAGATGTGTGTGCGTGGCGCTGCACACACACACACACACACACACACACACACACACACACTCACACACACACACACACACACACACACACACACACACACACACACACACACACACACACACACACACACACACACACACACACACACACACACACACCTCCAGTCTGCAAACAAACACCCAATGTCTTCGACGCTGTGTGTTCATTTTTTCTGTTTGTAACACCGGTGTTCTGACTGTCCGTGCTTCCTCGTCAAATTTTCCTTCCGCAGCGTGTTACCACAGTTTTGCTCTTGATTACAATATAGTAACATGCGTATTAAGCACGGTTTATTTTAAACAGGTGATATTACTCAAAAATACAGATCTGTAGTATGATTATTAGCAAAAATGTACATTGTTTGTTGTGATTTATTTATGAAAAAGACCATGTTTGTCATGATTCTGTGAATGATGCTAAACAATGGGAGAAATTTCTTGTTTACAGTATAATAACAATATTTTACAATCATTTTACAAGCTAACTGTCAGGTAAACATAAAACAAGCAGTAATCTAACAACTTCCAGAGGTAGCACGTCTCTTCAGGTAAACAGCCTGTGACGTAGTAATACACATTTCAGATAAACAAACACAAAAACAATTAATCCAATAGGCTCCAGGCAAATCTAAAACCACAAGCAAATATTTGAAAGATGCCCACAGAAAGTATTACAAATCTGTCGAAAAGAAATCATTGTGTGAATATGAGCAGGAATATTGTTCCAAGCTAATGGAGCTTTGACACAAAAAAATAAATTCTGAATTTCATTTTTAAAACAAGAAACAAGAATATAAATCTGGTCATTAACTGTAAATTATAATCCAACCTAAATAGCACTGAGTATGTTTTTCTGTAATGTGGCAAGTCAAAATGTTCGCATTTAAAAATTAAAAATAACCAGTGAAACCTGCGTCTTGCAGTTAATGAAAGTCATGACAAACATTCAAACATGCTACAGCAAAGTGTCCTAATAGGGCAGTGGCAAATAAAATGGCTAAAATATACTACCTCAAGCGGTGTAAGCCTGGAAACCTATCTGTGTGATCCAAAATAGGAAACAGAAGCTGTGTCACGCTGCCTTTCCAGTTGGATCACATCCTCTGGTCCTCTTTTTGAAAATGGGGATCTGGTTTTAAGAAAGAGATCATTCAAGTAATGAATCTGGGGTGTTGGAGCAGGGACTTTGAGAGTCATTCACTTCAAAGAACCGTTCAAAAGACCGACTCTTTTTAAACGGCATTTGCTCCACCCACCCACCCCGGTCCGCCCACTCCTGCTTCATCTTCACTCTGTAGTTCTGCTTTGCTTCACCGTGAAATGAAACTAGTTGTTTGAGGGAAAAAATGCAAAAATATTTTTTTATGGTGACATTTTTTTGTACCGCTCAAAACCAAGCCTAAAATTAAAAATGTTTTTCTGCTAAAGAGACAAAATTCCACCATAGTAGAAATGCAATGGAGAGCCACAGAAAGTCACTCAGTGGGCTCCAGATGGTCACACTTTGACATGAAGTGTTTGAGATTAAGTTTTTTTTTTTTTTACTTTTCAAATGCAGGAGTGATCGACTTTGATTCACATTGCTTGGTTTAGCTGTTAGCTCATCAATCCAGTCAGAACTGATCTGTACTCTCCAAACTAAGGTCATTCAAAGAGCTATTTACAACAGTAATGTTCATCATTTTCTACAGAACCTCACTTCAAAATGCCTGAGCTATCCTGTTAATGCGTAACTTTCACATCTATGTTAAAAACTGGATATCTGTAAATCAGCTTCATGTATCTGGCATCAAGCTGGAGTTCTGCTCATGAAAACAAAGTCAACAGAAAGCTTTCCTATTATGGAGCCTCACTTCTCAGTATCTTGGTGTGTAACTGTCACAATGTACTGTGCATAATTATTTGTCCTGGTGTAATTATCATGTTTGGTCAGGTCAGAACATCTGATACAGAAGAAAACTCTCATCCCTGCCTATTTTGTCTCAGTATGTGGCTAACATCTTAATCCCCTCTGTTTCAGTCATGGTACACGTTGTGCAGGGGAAGTTGCTATGGAGGCCAACAACTCCTACTGTGGAGTGGGCATCGCCTTCAATGCCAGGATTGGAGGTGAGGAAAACAGCGCAGCCTTCTAAGACAATGGAAGGCAGATTATTGAGAGTGAACTGAATGAGCCAAAAATACGACACAGCAGCAGAGCCTTTTTCAGAAACACGTCTTTATACTCTAGTGACATATTTGGTTGTTGTTACTTTTCTCAGTGTATTGCATAAAAAAACCCAATAAAATACAGAATACAACATTTAAATTTAAACACTAGCTTGTGAATAAGATGCATTTGTAGAAAGTGACAGCACTTGGTAGTTGAAAATAGATCTGACAGGGTCTGAAAACCAGGAGGTTTTATTACGTGTTTAGAGTCTGTAAAAGAATTCTCAAGTCGATGATTGAAATAAGAAATAGACCTTACTTATTTTCTTGTTTGGTTTGCATGAAAACAACATTTGAAGTGATGCTAACCTCATTTATCAGCCATATTTCTCAATAATGGCCTTTTTGGTGTTGGTTGTATCATTAATGAGTGACGGATGATTTGAATGCACAAGTCAAAGTTTCAATATGTGTTCAAAACAACAATTTTACTGTCATACTGGGTGCTGTAGGTTGGGTGTATGATGCTCAGATCTTCCACCTCAAACCTAAATCATTAAAGTCATGGTATGAGCGTGAAGAGGAGACAATGAGTAGACTCCCTTTGCCCAGCTCTGACTCATGAACTCATCCCTGACCTCAATCATTTTGTCATGAACTCCTCCTCTTAACCTCCTCTGCGGGCCTGGCTGGCACTGCACTCCAGTTCCCAGCATCCCTGTCACCGACGCTTCCCGGTGACGTCATCCCGCTGAGCCTATTTAAGGACCTGTCACAGCTGAGCCGGCACTCAGTCATCATCTCACGATAGACGCCAACCTATTCTCAAAACGCCTAAGCCTAATCTGCCAACTCTAAAGGCCATCCGGGAAGAGAACTTCCCACGCTGTAATCAGTCACGACCAAATACCAGTCTCTCCGCGCCTGGGTCTCCAAGCCACACTCCAGCTCAGCTGATCGTACCTGACAGGATGACTGAGTCCCGAGTAGACCCAGCGGAGATCGCACAGCTGCGAGCAGACTTTGCACAGCTGCTCAGCCGTGTAGAATGCCAAGAGGCGGAAAACGCCCAACTTCGAATAGAGAACAACCAGCTTCGTGCTGTTACTGATCGCCAAGCATCCAAATTAGATTCTGTCACCGAACTGGTCGTCCAACTCTCCTCGGCACTCCAACGTCAGGCATCTGCCACTTCTAACACTGTGGAGCCGTTTCTAAGCCTCCCCGACAAATGGGATGGGATTAAAGGATCCCCGGAAGGCATGTTGGCCGTCCTGTCAATGACTTTCGAGTGTCAGCCGGCACGCTACCCGACTTCCTGCTCTCGCGTTGCCCTGTTAACCTCCCTGCTGACAGGGCGAGCCGGTGAATGGGCGGCTGCCCTGTACACTCAGAAGTCTCCCGTGTGCAACGATTATGAAACCTTTGTGAAGGAACTGAAGAAGGCATTTGTGCATCCCAGCAGCGAGGTCGCAGACGAGACACGCCTGCTCCAGCTTCGGCAGGGCTCTCAGACCGTGGCCGAGTATACGTCACGCTTCCGAACCACCGCTGCCCGTCTGACCTGGGGTGATGCCGCGGTGAAGGCTGTGTACTTGGAGGGATTGTCACCTCGCATCCGGGAGGGCATGAACGGACACGAGGCCCCGACCTCCCTGGACCAGGCTGTGGACCTGACTCTCCAGCTGGATCGCTGCCTTCTCACCAGACCAGGAGCGGGGGCGGTTCCCATACAACCCAGAACGTTCCCCCGCCGTCAGGAGAACCAACCCACGGAGGAACCCATGCAACTGGGTCATTTGCCCCCCGAGGAACGGGCGCGACGTTTTCGGGAGGGACGATGCGCCTATTGTGGGGATCTGGGCCAACCCCGGGCAACATGCCCCATACACCCGGGAAACGGTTCCTCCGGGTCGGTGTAGGAGCAGTCTCACCCGGAGCCTCCATTCATGCAGCTCCTCATCACACCACCCTCCCGGTCTCCTTCCAGCTGAGCCAAGGACCGGTCCCCCTGGTGGCTCTCCTCGACACTGGAGCTGCAGAAAGCTTTATCGACCAGGGGTTGGTCAACCGGCTCAAGATTCCACTCACTCTCCTCGATCACCCCGTTCCCGTCACTTCAGTGGACGGTCGCCCTCTCATGCCATATCCTATCACGCACCGAACCCAGAACCTCCTGATGACCATCGGAGAACACATAGAGACCCTTCATTTCTTGGTCATTCACGCCCCCACGACTCCTCTCATTCTGGGTCATACCTGGTTCCGCCTCCACGACCCTCACATCTCCTGGTCCACCGGTAAAGTCATGGCGTGGGGTGTTAACTGTCGCCTTCATCATCCGTCTCCAGGATCACAGTCTAGGGAGACACCACACAAGGATGTGGATTTAACACTCCTTCCACCCCAATACCACGATCTGGCTCGGGTCTTTGCAAAGGAGCCTACCACCAAGCTGCCTCCTCATCGCCCCTACGATCTGGAGATCAGGCTTCAGCCCGGAACCACCCCGCCTCGGGGTCGGCTGTTCTCGCTCTCCCCGGCAGAGACCCAGGCGATGGACGCTTACATCAACGAGGCTCTCCGGAAGGGGTTTATCCGACATTCCACGTCTCCTGGGACGGCAGGGTTCTTCTTTGTGAAGAAGAAGGAGGGTGACCTCCGGCCCTGTATAGACTATCGTGGGTTGAATAAGATCACCATCAGGGACCACCATCCTCTCCCTTTAATGAGCACGGCTTTGGACGCCACCGCCCAAGCCACACTGTTTACCAAGCTGGACCTCCGCAGTGCATACAACCTCATCCGCATAAAGGAGGGAGAGGAGTGGAAAACCGCTTTTATTACACCCACTGGACATTATGAGTACCTGGTCATGCCCTTCGGCCTCTGCAACAGCCCTGCCGTCTTTCAGCGTTTCATCACCGATGTCCTCCGTGACATGCTGGGTCATTGGGTTTTTGTTTACTTAGACGACATCCTCATCTACTCCCGCACGGCCGAGGAACACACCCAGCATGTTCGAGCCGTTCTGTCACGCCTCCTGGAGCACGACTTATTCTGTAAACTGGAGAAGTGTGCCTTCCACCAGGAGTCCACCTCGTTTCTGGGATTCATCATCTCCTCCCAGGGCCTGCGCATGGACCCACAGAAGGTTCAGGCGGTCGCGCAGTGGCCACTACCAAAGACCCTGAAGCAGCTGCAGAGTTTCCTGGGGTTCTGCAACTTCTACCGCCGGTTTATCCGCAATTTCAGCACCCTGGCGTCACCATTAACTTCCCTGACTAAAACAACCAATCAGCCTCGCCCTTTCCGCCTCTCCCCGGAGGCCGTTGCTGCCTTCCATGAGCTGGTCCGCCGCTTTGTAAGCGAGCCCATCCTCCTCCACCCGGACCTAACACGGCCTTTCGTTGTGGAGGTGGACGCCTCTGAGACGGGCGCGGGAGCCGTACTGTCACAACGTGGCCAGGACTCCAAACTCCATCCCTGCGCATTCTTTTCCCGGAAGTTCTCTCCTACTCAGCAGAACTATGGGGTCGGGGACCGGGAACTGTTGGCGATAAAGTGGGCCCTGGAGGAGTGGCGACAGTGGCTCCTGGGTACCCCCACTCCTTTTCTAATCTGGACTGATCATCTGAACCTCATCCATATTCAGACCCCTCGCCAACTCAACCCTCGTCAGGCCCGGTGGGCCCTCTTTTTCGAACCTTATAACTTTCACATCGCCTACCGCCCTGGCTCAAAGAACCTCAAGGCGGACGCCCTTTCCCGTCAACACACCCAGGATCCAAGGCCTCCTGAACCGATGTCCATCCTCCCGACCGAACGGTTCTTGGCCGCCCTGCAATGGCCCCTGGAAGCCTCCAACCGGGCGGCTCTCCCGGCTGACCCGGCGCCCCCAGAGACGCCTCCTAACCGCCTTTACGTTCCGGCCGTGTGTCGACAGGAGGCCTTGAGGTGGGGGCATAGTTCACGGCTCGCGGGACACCAAGGCCAGGCTCGTACCCTCCAGTTCCTCCGCCGGGCCCTTTGGTGGCCCTCCATGAGAAAGGACGTGCGTGAATACACCGCTGCATGCGACACTTGCGCCCGGTCTAAGTCCTCCACCCAACCTGGAGCCGGGGAATTGCAACCGCTACCTGTGCCCAAAAGGCCGTGGTCGCACATAGGTGTGGACTTTGTCTCGGGGCTCCCCGCTGCCGACCACCTGGACACCATCCTCACCATCACCGACCGCTTTTCGAAAGCTGTGCACTTGGTGGCTCTGGCAGGGCTCCCCACGGCTAAGAGAACAGCGGAGCTCATCCTCGATCATGTGGTGAGGCTCCACGGATTTCCCCAGAACGTGGTGTCTGACAGAGGACCGCAGTTCATCTCACGTTTCTGGAAGGCTTTCTGTCGGTTGGTGGGCGCTTCCGCCAGTCTGTCGTCAGGCTATCATCCCCAGACTAATGGTCAGACGGAGAGAGCAAACCAGCAGCTCGGGCGTTACTTACGCTGCTTCGCCTCGTCTCAACCGTCCACCTGGCCTCATTACCTCCTGTGGGCGGAGCTCTCACACAACCTCCAGACATCCTCCGCCACAGGTCTTTCACCCTTCGAGACCTGCTACGGATACCAACCCCCTCTTTTCGACCATCAGGTGCCGGAGGTGGAGGTTCCGGCGGCTCAGGATATGGTCCGCCGCTGCCGTCTTGCTTGGATCAGGGCTCGCGCCGCCATCACCCGGGCTAAAACGGAGTACTCCCGACAACATCGTCGCCGCCACCGGCCCGGCCCTGTGTTCCAGCCAGGTGACCGGGTTTGGCTTTCTACCGCTAACCTCCGGTTGCCGGCTGGTTCCAGGAAGCTGTCGCCCCGCTTTTTGGGACCCTTCCAAGTCCAAGATGTCCTCGGTCCGGTCGCTTACCGGCTGCGCCTCCCTTCCACTCTTAAGGTGCACCCGGTATTCCACGTCTCACAGCTCAAGCCGGTGGTGTCGTCTCCCCTCCATCCGCCTCCGGCCCGGGTGCCGACGCCCCGAGATGTCGATGGGGACCCCGTTTACACCGTCCGTAAGATTCTGGACGCCCGCCGCCGGGGCCGTGGATGGCAGTATTTGGTGGACTGGCAGGGTTACGGTCCGGAGGAGCGTAGCTGGGAGCCTGCCTGCTCGTTTCTGGATCCTTCCCTGTTGGCTGATTTCTGGTCTCGTCGCCCTGGGCCTTCTGGAGCCGTCCCTCGCGGGGTGGGGGGTGGGGGGGTGGTGGTGGTGGTGGTGGTGGTGGTGGGGGGGGGGGGGTCCTGTCATGAACTCCTCCTCTTAACCTCCTCTGCGGGCCTGGCTGGCACTGCACTCCAGTTCCCAGCATCCCTGTCACCGACGCTTCCCGGTGACATCATCCCGCTGAGCCTATTTAAGGACCTGTCACAGCTGAGCCGGCACTCAGTCATCATCTCACGATAGACGCCAACCTATTCTCAAAACGCCTAAGCCTAATCTGCCAACTCTAAAGACCATCCGGGAAGAGAACTTCCCACGCTGTAATCAGTCACGACCAAATACCAGTCTCTCCGCGCCTGGGTCTCCAAGCCACACTCCAGCTCAGCCGATCGTACCAGACACATTTCTTGTAGAAAGTTTGTAGCAAAAATGTCCAACAAACACAAAAAATCCCTTGAAAGACAGGATCAGGAATCCCTTTTCCTCATTAGTGTCACATTTAGCCTGTTGGGTGATACAAAGGTATCTGGTTCAGAATGACTGCGTGCTCACTTATATTCAGCTAGGTTTTATTGCAAACCTATTAAAAAATAAATCATTTGTATCTTAATGTTATTAGTACTAAAATGTGTCAGCTTTTTTTAATGAAATGGAAGGTCACCCACCCCATCAAACCTTGTGGACTAAATATTCCACTTGCAACTTCAGACTGGCTCTTTTGGCACTTAGAAATGAGCTGACATACCTGCCGCTGCAGTCTGGTTCCAGCACATTTCCTGCATGTTTTAGGTCATGAACACAGCTGATTAGTTTAATTTGGTATTGAATCACTCCTGTAGACACTAATGAAAGCTGGGGAGACATTTCAGCTGTTATGTTAAGGTGTTGAAAAGACAAACGCAAAGCGAGGAGATATATTTTGCCTTTGGTTCCACAAATGGACTCTAGGGGGTGCTAAAAGCAAGCCAAAACAGCCTAGTTCTCCTTTAAAGGAGTGAACCACATCTTTAAGGGTGGGGCCATGCTAATCACTTGATTAGGTTTTGCACTTCCGTTAACAACTCTGTCCTTAAAGGGGCTTGAATTTTGTATGTACATGTACCCCTAATGGTTCATGAGCACATTACATGGGGTAAGCTGAAAAATTTATATTTCATCCACCCACATGATGACATCACTCACTGTGCCCTGGTAAAACAAACTAACAAAACAATAACATTGGGCTGAGATGTGTTATATAAAGTAATGCATGGTAATATATGGTTAATATCATATTATCAAGTAGGCCAGCTGTGATGCATTTTGTCAAGCTGTGTCAGCTTTGGGCTATAGGCTGCTGCTGCAGTTCAGAGCGCATGTATTCAGGAGTACTTGTACATTAATTCCCTCAAATTCCGTTCGTTTTTGTAACACTCAATAAACAAAAAGGGATCCAAACATTCGGACACCTCCTGTGATTTAGTTAGAACAAATTTCCATCTGCAGCTGTCTCTCTCTTAAATAATGCCCAAGCTTTGTTCAGCTCCCTTCTCTCACCCCATGCAGCCGGTGAACGTGTTGGCCAGTGCACACCATGGATCTAACCTCTAATAACCCCAGACCCGCTGACCAGAGAGTCGCTCAACCAGAGGCAGAGAGAAAAAAAAAAACCTTCAATCTCAAACTTCAGAAATCATTGAGTCCAATCAGAGCATTAACTCCTGATGTGGTGCAGATGCAGAGCTCCAAAACGTTTTCACATAGGGTCTATTTTTTGGGACCCTGCATGAGGATTGTTAAAGAAGTTAAAGAATTCACATGAACAAGTCAGGTAGTGAGACGTGGTTTAGCATTATAGAGATTTAATTACATTATTTTAATTTAATAATCAGTAACTGGGGTACTCGTGGTACGAGAAAATGGCTCAGGGGGTCTATAATTAGAAACGGTTGGGAACAGAAAAAAGAAAGGCTTCCATGTTGAAGTATTTTAACTGGTCTTCATGCCATTGGTGCTTCTGGATTAGACCGCAGCTTCTGATATGGTGGATCATGGAATTCTCTTGGGTTTTCTTGAAAATACTGTTGGTATCTGGGAAGCGGCTCTGCAGTGGTTTCAATCCAACTTGTCTGACTGACTTTTTTGTGTAAAACTGGTGACTCAGTATCCTCCACAGTTCCCCTGATATGTGGTGTTCCTCAGGGGTCCATTCTTGGGCCACTGTTGTTCACCTTGCTTTCCCTGGGGTCTATTTTTCAATGGTTTGGGGTGCCTTTCCACCTCTATGTGTATGATGATCACATCTATGTGCCCCTTAGCCATGAGAAAAATGTCAGTACAGCTAAATAGTTGGATTGCATAGCTGCAGTTAAATCGTGGTTGTCTGCAAACTGTGTTTCAATGAAATCAAAATCAAGGTTTTACAAATTGACCCTAGATGCGCAGATGTTGCTGACTGTTTGAATTTGGGACCATTAACCCAATATCTTAAGCCCACTGTCTCTAATTTTGGTGTGAAAACAGATGGGCATTTCAGTTTTGATAATCACATAAGCTCAGTGGTCAGTGCTAGCTTTCACCTGAGACAGCTAGCAAAGGAAAAAACAACCTAATCACAACATAATTTTGAAATTCATATCATGCTTTCATGCCTTCATTGGTCCAATATTTTGAGGTACCAAATAGATTTTAAATTTTTATTTATTTAATGTAAAAGCCAAAACGGCTTAGCCCCACACTACCTCTTGGCATTGCTGACTTTGCATGTGCGGTCTCTTTGATCAGCTTATCGTGGGCTACTCGTGGTTCCCCAGACCAAACGCAAAGGCAGAGGAGACGGAGCTTTTCGGTGGTCATTCCCAGGTTGTGGAACAAGAGGCCTACAAATGTAAAACAGGCTGCATCTCATTATTAATGTTGTGTTTAAATCTTGCCTGAATACTCACCCTTTTACTCTGGCCTTTAATTGAAGTGGTTGGTTTTACTGTGACTTGCATAATCTTGTTGCCACTGGATCATTTCCTTTGCTTTTTGTAAATGTTTATTTTGTACAGCACAATGGTACATGTTGCTGTTTTTTAATTAGTGTTTTATAAATAAATTGGAATAGGAAATTGGAATTAAAATACAAAGATTTCAATCATTTAAGAAGAGACTGCAGAGAGTCCATCTGAGTTTCAAGTTAAAAGATGTATCCAATGTTTTATTAGATAATGTGCCAACAGAAAACAGAGCCACCGGTAATGGCTGTCCAGCAGTTTTCAGCAGTCTTCTGAGAAAGATATCTCGTGTGGTCAGCTATACACTTGTTCTAACTATGTCACACCCCACAGGGGGAAAAGGAAATCACACAATTATGGTATGATTTCCTCTAACAGCTCACCTGTGAGCGCACTGAACCGGAGTGGTATTACAGTTGTGATGGTCCTGCCCGTAAGAGGGAATTAAGAAAAATGACTCCTGCTTGAAGTGAAATCCACAACCATTATTTCCCTTTGTACGCTGACTCCCTTCACAGCCGTCTGAAGGCAGCGGTTATCTGCAGCATCTTATTGGACAAATAGATGAAATTTCACAAAGAAAGCTTGCTGCTTAATTTTTTAAACAACTGATTGCTCATCTGATTGAATAATTGTTGAAATTTCTGTAAGAAATCACAATAACATGTAGAAAGAGGTTGTGATCCCAAACAGTATCGGAAACGATGTCGACTGAAAACATTTATGCACTCTTGTCCCTTTACACCATAGGCAAAAACCTGATTTCATGGCTGTTTTGAATTTTCTTCCACACAATTTATAATTTCAACACTTTTAAAAGAAAATGGTCTGAACACTGGATTGGTCAAGGTTCTCTTTGAATTTATATTTATATATTATTAAAATTTTATATTAAATGAAATTTTATATGCAATTTTAAATGTGGTGATCGAGTAAAATTCTAATGCATGTTTATGAAACAGTTGCTGCTTTTCACAGACTTCGCACCAGATTTCCCGTGAGAATTAGATAAAAACAGTTATCAAACCACAGTCTGGACACCACATTGGTGTCACAGGCATCTTCAGCACACGTTCCTTCTCGTTTTCAGCTGCCAGGTTACCATTGTTGTGGAAAATGAGTTTGTTTCTTAGTAAATACTTCTGCTGCCTGGGCAGTAATCTATCCTGGGATTTTGTTGTGCTGCAATTCTTTACTCTTGGGTTATACTGACGTAGCATGAGACTCAGCAACTTTTATGACAAAGAGAAACATATTATTTTATGATTTTTTTTTAATTCATAGTTGAGGCAAAAATAATCCTGCAACAAGTGCTTCCATATAACCAGTAGTAAAGTCATGTTGCTTAGTATTTTGAAAGTTTCTTTCACATGGGTCAAAACCATTGCCTTACTGGACATCAGCCTAAACCGGACAGGTTCCCCCTTGTGGCTGGTTCCTTAGCTAATGAATGCTAGGGGAAATTTCTTAGATAAAAGTAAAAATACTTCTAAGATAGTTTTACAGATGTTTACGGTTGTTGATTTGTAGAGTTCTTACCCTGCTTACCTGTTGAAATATGAATTTTTGAATCATGTGTGGATGGGTCAGTCAGAAATTTAGTGCCACATCCTTAGTTAAAACATTCTATTCTATTCTATTCTATTCTATTCTATTCTATTCTATTCTATTCTATTCTATTCTATTGTAGAGGGACTGGTAAGTAGAAAATATTGCTCTTAAACAGCTTTTTAATGTGCATTGTTGGTCGTGTTATTTACTCTAGACTATCAGATCTGTAAACGTGCGATATTCTTCACTAACTTCAACCCAACATAGAAATGTTCAATAGATCAAACTGACATTTACAAAATGTAGGTGTTTTCCTTGAACAGTAGATATTCCATTCGTATCGAGGGGACCAAATAAGGAATGCTGTCCTAAATAGAATAAAGTCTTTGACTTCCTGATTCCACTGGCATCAACCCAAACCCTGAACACTTTGACCTTCTCCATTTGTTTAGGCATCTGCTTGCTGGATGGTACTGTCACTGATGCCATGGAGGCCACAGCCCTGACCTATAACTTCCACTCCATCGGCGTCTACGTGTGCAGTTGGGGCCCACAGGACAACAGTGCTGAAATGGATGGGCCTCAGAGACTGACAGAGCAGGCCCTCCAGCTAGGAACTCACAAGATAAACCTTTCATCTCCAAATCCACACTGATGTCTGTTAGATTTAAAGCTGATGCTCAAAATGTTGGTTGAACCCAGACAGAAAAGCCTAAATACACAAGGCTCATTTTTTTATTCTTATTTGTTTTGGAAGTTATCTTTTCATGACTAGTGACGCATCACAGGAAGCTTCAAGCTGCTGTATCACCAAGAAACAAAGGAAATTCAGGAACGTTGTTCAAAAGTGAAATTCTGATCTGTATCATTTTTGTTTCATTGGTCTAAAGCAGAATAAAAGTCACGAGTCTAACATGGGTGGATCCCTTTTCAGCTGTGAGTTTCTCATGGTTGAGAAGTTCACAGAGCTGCTGTTTGTATTTGCTGTGAAGATGATAGGACAGACTCAGCCTGTGTGAAAGAAACTGTTCAGTGCTTCATTCAATAGTTATTGATTCATTTTCAGCAGAAACTTTTCTCTTTTCCTCTCAACATCAACCCTCTCTTATGCCACTCTCTATGCTGTTCCGAATGTTTCATTGTGTGCAACTTTATTTCATCAAATAATAATAATAATAAAAGAGGGAGTGAACTCATATTTATAGGGAGCCTAAGTCTCCTCCCTTTCCGGTTGGCTCATGGGTCCCCGGAAGAACGAAAAAATGAATGCAAGTTAACGGAGCTAAAAACACTATTTTCTAATCCGCTTTGCCTTACGCCCTGGATCTTGCCCTGGACTTCAATTTAAATGAAAGTAATGATGGGTGTTTTGACCACGCCAGTCAAGTTCTTTAAGATTTATCAGCTTATAAAAGTTCGTAATTAGCATAACTACAAATCAGACATTGGCACGTCACATTTATGACATCACCACAGAATCTCCTCTCCCCTAGCTTAGCTGCTACTCACCACACGGCCAGATTCATGGTGGTTCTTTCTTCCTGAAGAAATGATTTCACGTTCGCTGAACTTACAGCCATTTTCCCTGTTTTCTTCTGTGTCTGGCTTCATGATGTCACTTTCGTGATGTGTATTTTTAGTCCTGGTCTTATTTTCACGCAAAACCTAAAATAATGTTTCCCCCCGTTCAAAATTAAGTGCTTTCTTGGTATCAAAATGTGTCTTTAAAATTCACAGACTGCGAAAAAGATTTAGAAAATAGTGTTTTTAGCCCCACTGACTTATATTCATGGTTTTGTTCCTCTGGGGACCCATGGTCCCGAAGTAGATGGGCGTGCCTTAGGCTCCCTATAAGACACTGTGTCATCCACCTCTCAGTTGTCATCAAAGCAGAAAAGGTACAGAATGCTGACTCAAAAACACGTCACTGTAGGTTCATCATGCACTGTTCTGTTTCCTTTGATGTGAGCAGACATGAGAAATGTGTCATACATGCAGGTATTCAATCATGAAATACATCACATCAAAACAGGCACACCTACAATCATGAAAGTGTCTACCTTTAGGAGGCTTTTTTCATTAAGCTAATGTAGGCGTCTCTGTTTTGTTCAGAGCCGTGGAGGGAGAGGCAATGTTTATGTGTGGGCAGCCGGTAACGGTGGGATGCAGCAGGACCACTGTGGTGCAGATGGTTATATCAACTCAATCTACAACATCACTATCGGCGCTGTCAGTCAAAACGGAAAGCCCGCCTACTTTGGTGAACCCTGCCCCGGAGTGATGGCTGTCACCCTGACAGGAGCCGGCGTGGGAGGCTCTCTACCATTGGTTAGTGTGTCTATACCATCTAATGATTGTTTGTCACTAATGAATCTGTGTGTGTGTGTGTGTGTGTGTGTGTGTGTGTGTGTGTGGCTCTTTGGCTCCTTTGAGCTGGGAGAAGCCTGTTAAAGAGCAGCCACTGGTGTGATATTTATCGAGGCCCACCAAATGACCTAGGTGATTACTGGGCACACACACTCTACGGCACATAGAATCAAGTGTTAATTGGAGGTAAAACGTGGCTGCAGTGGCTGAGAATGAGAGAGGAAGGAGGTGAAAGTGTTGCTGGCGGATTTAACACTGAAAATCTCTGAGAAAACACAGTGCCAACTCCGGGGCTGGAGACAATGAAAGGCCAATTTTATCGCTATGATAACACCTCCATGTGCTGGGATGTCTGCCCTTTCTGACCTCCATATTATGAGAGAGCCACAGAAGATGGATTATGTTTGTATGTTTTAGTGCACGGAAAACTATTTCCTGATAATGATTATTGAAAAGAAGAAACATCAAACACACATGTGTGCTGCTGCCTGTTTGGGAACACCTCTGGATGAAACGGTAAAATACAATTAAACATAAATCTCACATAACAGTGAGCATTACTGTCCTCTATGTAAAAACACCACAATTAGGCAAACAATGACAAAGATAAACACAGATAGATTCTCAAACAGGAAAAAGGCATTTGTTTGGATGTGACGTTGCTTCTGCTGCTAACCCGTTTGGACCAACAGATGTGTGAACTAGAGATAATTTTTTCTATTGCCAATAATGATCATTTCGGTCAGCTGATGGCAGATTTTCCTGGCTGATATCCAGACACTTTCTGCATTTTTACGTGCTAAAATGTCACTAATAACTGTTAATGAACTTGAAATTTAACCAACTCATGAATCAAATTTAATTTTGTGTTTCGATGAGTATTAAAATCAAATGTTTTACCAATTTGATCAATAAGGCAATCATGTATTGAATATACAAAACAGGTACATAAAAAGAAATGTGAACATGTGTTTTTCAAGAATGGAAATATAAATAAAATTCAGCATCATAGCTGAGCTGTCCACAGATGTGCCGGCTCTACTAAAGTGGAATATCAGATGATGCAATACATGAAAAATAGTAAACATGGACCCAGTATATCAGTCTAGTCCTTGTATAAAGGGTGTTTTTGTTCATTCTACATGGCAACCAGAAAGGAAATGCTAAAATGATGTTCTACATCAATGTAGAATAAATGGTATTCTTTCTACTGGTGTGGTCCCATCCTCACTAAAAGCAGCTGTGGTTCGGCCAATCCTGAAAAAAAACCTATACTGATGTTTCTTTGTTTGAGAACTACAGACCAATTTCCACCCTCCCTTTTACCTCTAAACTGTTGGAGAAAGTTGTTTACCAGCAGCTGGTGTCTCAGCTATTGTACTCTGATTGAGGTATTTCATTCAGGGTTTAGGTCTGGACACAGCACCGAATCAGCCTTACTTGGGGTTTTTAATTTCATCTATGTATCTTTAGATCATGGTTTCTCTGTGGCGCTGCTGTTGTTAGATCTAACTGCAGCCTTTGATACAATTGACCATGATACTTTGCTTGATCGGTTGGAGCGGTGGGTGGGGATCGCAAGGTCAGCACTTGAATGGTTTCGGTCGTACTTCCGTGGTAGGAGGTTTTGTGAGAAAATGGGGGAAGTTTTTTCCTCCTGGGAGGTTCTGCGTTGGGGGTTCCGCAGGGCTCAGCTCTTGGTCCACCCATATTTGCCATTTATTTGCTTCTACTGGGGTCCATCCTCCGTGGTCATGATGTTGAGTTTCATCTTTATGCTCATGACTGCCAGATCTACTCACCACTATGTCCTGGGAATGGTGCCTCTGATACGACCCTGGTTAACTGTTGATGAAGTCAAGTCCTGGTTAGCTGCTAACTATCTGCATGTTAATGAGCATAAAACAGAGTTCATCATCTTTTACCCAAGATCTAGGTCAGACCTTGGTGCTACATCTGACCTGGATATTCTCTCACCATGTCAGAAACCAGTTGTCACTAGCCTTCGAGTTAGGATTGACTCTGGATGAAAATTTGACACTCATATTAACCTGGTGGTACGTTCCTGCTTCTTTCATTTGAGTCGCCTAGCTAAAATAAGCCGTTGGTGTCAAGGGCCCACTTAGAATGAGTACTCCAAGCCTTTGTGATTTCAAGGCTGGATTACTGTAACTCTCTACATGATGGGTTGGGTCCAACTGCTCTTCGACATCTGCAACTGGTGCAGAACAGTGCAGCCAGGTTTCTGAAAAGGTCCAAGAAATGGGAACGAGTAAGTCCTGTGCTGGCAATGCTTTATTGACTTCTGGTCTCTTATAGGCACAGTATAAACTCCTTTTTATTTGTCTATCAGTTTTTTTCAGGGCAGTGCCCCTCCATACCTTGGGGATCTGTTAAAAAGATGTGTACCCTCAAGGTCATTGTGTTCTGCAGATCAGTTCCTGTTGACTGTGCCTCGCTCCAGGTCCAGGACATGAGGGGATAGGGCATTTTATGTTGTTGCACCATCCCACTGGAACAAGTTACCTTTTAACATTAAGCTGCCTCCATTTTTGGTTGCTTTTAAGAGTTGCCTCAATACTCATTTTTATGTTCTGGCTTTCACCTAATCTGTTCAGTGACCGGTTTTTACAGATTTTAATAAGTTTTTAAAATTTTTGTTTGCTATTATTGATTTTTTTGTTTGGATCTTAGTGTTATTGGTGTTTTGTTTTCTATGTTTTATTTGTGCTGTGTTCAGTGCTTTGGGTCCCCCTTAAGGATCATGGAAAGCGCTATACAAATAAAAGCGGATTGATTGATTGATTGATTGATTGATTGATTGATTGGTTGATTGAATACTTTCTCACCTAACAGTTGATTACTTAACCAAATGGACACTGAAATGCAGACCAGAGCAATAATGATGAACATCAACATGAAGAGGGAACACAGAAAACATCATTAGGACAGAATCTAGCAAACTGGCTTCAGCAGATCTCAGGACCATAATCTGATAGATTTTTGACACATTCATGTTCAGCTGACTTTTTTCTGTAATTATAGTTCAGGTCATGATGAAATTCCTGGTGATGTGTGTGAGTAGAGGAGGTCACTGGTGGCTGCTCTTCTCTGCAACCGTCACAACGCTTAGTGATGATGTGGCTGAGGATAGGTTGTTAGTGACAATCCAGGTGGTCTAAGGAGTTGTGTGTTTGCTTTAACTAACGCTAGCCCTACCAAGCAGCAACAAAGACTTGGCTCCTCTGCCATTGGTTCCAGTTTAGTCGGTGACTCGTGAGCCTGCTGTCTGATCTAACTGGAGCATCCATGTTGGGCAAAAACAAATGCTTGGACAGTGGCGGAATGGAGCTATATTAGGTGTGCTTTCTTGGGTACATCTTGTTTCATGTGACTGGATAATTTTTGGTTTGTTGTTTTCCTCCAGGCGACTGTGACCAACACTGGTGATGGGTGTGTCACACACTTTCCAGGGACATCCGGTGCTGCTCCGATCGCTGCAGGAATTCTAGCTCTTGTCTTAGAAGTAAAGTGAGTGTATATCTATTCAGTCATACCAGTAAAACCATTACCGAAGCTCACCATCGGAGGGTTAACTTAGAAGGAGTTCAGGAAGGAGGTGTTTTTCAGAAAGTCAGATAACAGTAATCATGTTGGATCTAAAATCCACCTGATTTTCTGCCAAACAAACATGTTTTTAAACAACAGCAAACTACTGAAATGATTTGTTCTGTTCGTGTTAACACTCTGTCCTGCTGTTCTGGCAGCTTAGCAGCACCATGTCTGCGTTTAATACTGATATACAGAAGAGCACGCTCACAGTAGGGTTGTGTTAACTGGTTGTTTGCCCATTGCCACATGCAAATCAAAGAGAGTTCACATCACATCAAAACTTTTCAAAGAACATTCAGTAAAATCTAGCTTCAGATAAAAAAAATTGATATGGCATTTTAATAAAAAAAAACAATTGTGTGCACCAATATTTTTAATTTTCACCCTACTCTGGTGATCATAGGAAGCAAAGCATTCTCAGTACTCAGAGTACGTGCTACCAACACACCCAACCCTCAAATCATTAACGCTTTTTCAGTTGAAGCCATTTGGGTTGTTTACAAATGCTAACCAGTTTTGGATGCACGTCCTGAAAGTTTTATTAAAATTAGTTCATTAGATGTTTTGCTAAAAGTCAACAAAACATCACAGGCAATAACAATAATACCTACCTGGCCTTTACTGCCACGTAACAATCCATATCCTCGGAGAGAGGAGCATGTTCCAACTAGATGTTTGGGATAGAGAATTCATTCTTTCTTTCATTCATTCATTCATTCATTCATTCATTCATTCAAATATTTTGAGCATAACAACGAGACATTAAACTCAAACCTTTTACCTCCAGTTTGAAGGGTAAATTAGGAATCTTCATAGTCTGTAAACCAAATCTACTTTTTTAGGAAATTTGCATGTTGCACCTCTGAGCCTTTCGTGTTTCTAAAGTTTTCTTTCTGCCTTTCTCTATAGCTATAAATATTTCTTCTGACTTTATCTTTGTCTCTGTTTGTTTGTACTCTTGTATTGTTCTCTACCTCTTCCCAGTTTCCCCAGACTCTCTTTTTTTGTATTTCTTGACACGCCAGCTGTTAATGTGGCCTCAGGCGTGGTGTTTTGTGGTGATATTAGTGCCATCTACCACCTTCAAGCTATAGATGGTCCTCGAGGCCAGCCTTACTGCTCCAGCTGTCACACTGCAGCCTTCTCAGTCTCACTTGCTTGGTTGTAAAATTGAGTGTGGGTCCCCTGGGCGAGACGACTCCCAGGACATTACTGTTAAAGGCTTTGTCATGACCTGCTGCCACTGACTAAACTATATATCAACTCCTTTTCCCAGACCAGCAGCATTCTGCTCATGATTTTATGGTGCAGAGCTCCTCTCTCTCTGTCTGTCTCTCTCTCTCTCTCTCTCTCTCTCTCTCTCTCTCTCTCTCTCTCTCTCTCTCTCTCTCTCTCTCTGTCTGTCTCTCTCTCTCTCTCTCTCTCTCTCTCTCTCTCACTCTCTGTCTCTCTCTCTCTCTCTCTCTCTCTCTCTCTCTCTTTCTCTCTCCCTCTCTCTCTCTCTCTCTCCCACTCTCTCTCTCTCTCTCTCTCTCTCTCTCTCTCTCTCTCTCTCTCTCTCTCTCTCTCTCTCTCTCTGTCTCTCTCCATCTCTCTCTCTCTTTCTCTTTCTCTTTCTCTCTCTCTCTCTCCCTCTCTAATTTTACTTCCTTCACATTCTTATTCAGTTATACTTGTTCGTGAGGGTGCACCTGCAATCCACCTAGTCCCACGTGTTGAAATTTATTTCTCAGAAGGTAATTTTAATGTAATTAAAGCTATTGAAACACCATGCATTGGACCAAATCGTGGTTTGAGTGGGCTACACACACACACACACACACACACACACACACACACACACACACACACACACACACACACACACACACACACACACACACACACACACACACACACACACACACACACACACACATATATATACAGTGGGGCAAAAAAGTATTTAGTCAGCCACCGATTGTGCAAGTTCTCCCACTTAAAATGATGACAGAGGTCAGTAATTTTCATCATAGGTACACTTCAACTGTGAGAGACAGAATGTGAAAAAAAATCCATGAATCCATGAATTCACATGGCAGGATTTTAAAAGAATTTATTTGTAAATCAGGGTGGAAAATTTGGTCAATGACTAAAATTCAACTCAATACTTTGTAACATAACCTTTGTTGGCAATAACAGAGGTCAAACGATTACTATAGGTCTTTATCAGGTTTGCACACACAGTAGCTGGTATTTTGACCCATTCCTCCATGCAGATCTTCTCGAGAGCAGTGATGTTTTGGGGCTGTCGCCGAGCAACACGGACTTTCAACTCCCTCCACAGATTTTCTATGGGGTTAAGGTCTGGAGACTGGCTAGGCCACTCTAGGACTTTCAAATGCTTCTTATGGAGCCACTCCTTTGTTGCCCGGGCGGTGTGTTTGGGATCATCGTTGTGTTGGAAGACCCAGCCATGTTTCATCTTCAAAGCTCTCACTGATGGAAGGAGGTTTTGGCTCAGAATCTCACGATACATGGTCCCATTCATTCTTTCCTTAACACGGATCTGTCGTCCTGTCCCCTTAGCAGAAAAACAGCCCCAAAGCATGATGTTCCCACCCCCATGCTTCACAGTAGGTATGGTGTTCTTGGGATGCAATTCAGTATTCTTCTTCCTCCAAACACGACGAGTTGAGTTTATACCAAAAAGTTCTACTTTGTTTTCATCTGACCACATGACATTGTCCCAATCCTCTGCTGTATCATCCATGTGCTCTCTGGCAAACTTCAGATGGGCCTGGACACGCACTGGCTTCAGCAGCGGAACACGTCTGGCACTGCAGGATTTGAGTCCCTGCCGTTACTGATGGTGACCTTTGTTACTGTGGTCCCAGCTCTCTGCTGGTCATTCACCAGGTCCCCCCGTGTGGTTCTGGGATTCTTGCTCACCGTTCTCATGATCATTTTGACCCCACGGGATGAGATCTTGCGTGGAGCCCCAGATCGAGGGAGGTTGTCAGTGGTCTTGTATGTCTTCCATTTTCTGATAATTGCTCCCAGAGTTGATTTTTTCACACCAAGCTGCTTGCCTATTGTAGATTCACTCTTCCCAGTCTGGTGCAGGTTTACAATTCTTTTCCTGGTGTCCTTCGGAAGCTCTTTGGTCTTGGCCATAGTGGAGTTTGGAGCCCGACTGTTTGAGGCTGTGGACAGGTGTCTTTTATACAGATAATGAGTTCAAACAGGTGCCATTAATACAGGTAATGAGTGGAGGACAGAAAAGCTTCTTAAAGAAGACGTTACAGGTCTGTGAGAGCCAGAGATTTTCCTTGTTTGAGTTATTGACCAAATACTTATTTTCCACACTGATTTACAAATAAATTCTTTAAAAATCCTGCCATGTGAATTCATGGATTTTTTTTTCACATTCTGTCTCTCACAGTTGAAGTGTACCTATGATGTAAATTACTGACCTCTGTCATCTTTTTAAGTGGGAGAACTTGCACAATCGGTGGCTGACTAAATACTTTTTTGCCCCACTGTATATATCATATAAAGCATCACATCGTCTGAATGCAAACAGAGCCCGTATCGAACATATTGTTTATTGCACATTTGTTGATTGATTACTTTGTAGGAATAACTTTTCAGGAAGTATATTAGAAGAGAATGTTTTTAACTCAGAGTACTTCAATAATGGGAAAGATTTACTTGGTGGTCGGTACAAACAGTTTTTGTTTCATGGATTCCATCATCCGAAATACATTTAATTTAAACATTTGTATTTGTATTTATTTATTGAACATATTACAGAAAAGAAAAGAAAGTACTAAAAACAGTTTGATATATATCAAATGAAACTGCATAGAACTGGTGAAAGCCTGGAAGGGCTCATATTAAAACCATGCCCTATTAAAAACTTCATGTTACAATTATTACAACATCATACAGTCATTAATAAAAAAAAATCTGCGTCTATTTAGAACATCATTACAATTTACATTTTATGATACAAGCAATTATCCTGCCAACAGCTTGCTCTGTAACCTGTCTCTGTACACTGACAGTGGAAAAGATGACTCCAGATTTCCTCCACAATGTATGACTGAGAATTGTTTATGTCAAGTTTTACTTAATGAAAAATTATAATTTGAAGCCTGCCTAGAAGAAAACTGATTAAATTAATAGTGTAATTATGAAAATAACTTTTAATGTAATAGAGCCAATTTTAATGTCAATGTAAAAGATCAGTAGCTGTAACAAATCTGCAAACAAGCTAGAGTTAGAATGCGAACACTCTCCGCTCCCCTCGGGTATCTTCCCTGAGACACTTCTGCCAGAACCTGAAACCTGTGATGCTAGCTAAAACGAGATAGTGCTAAACACCAGTCGCCATTTTCTAGGCCCAAACATATTTTGTTGTCCATGACTTCAAATGGTGTTTTCTTTTTGGCATTCTGGTAGTTTGTCCTAAAGTAGCAGCCTCCTCTTCTGATATTATTTAGCAGAGAACCTCTCACACCAGTGGTGTTCTGCTAAATACATGAGTGTGTATAGAGTGGAGGACCCAGGAAGGTGCAGCGGTTTGGCGAGACAGAAAACCGGATGGTCCAATAGTTGCTTTTGGTCTGAGCCGTGTTATTGACAGAAATGTTTAGACAAATGCGAGAGAATCACACCATTCTTTTTTTTTTATCTCCACAATACATCTATGACTATATTATGTCAGAATGTTGTTAAAAGCCACAAAAATATATATTTGAAGCTAATTTGTTTTCCAAATGAGCAATTTTAGCTTTAAGTGCCTATCTCGAACTGCTGAGTCCTGCTCAAAGTGTCAATGTCATTTTGCCCTTAGGCAAGACACTTCCCTCACAGTGAGCAATGGACTTAATACAACATGTAAAATTAATTCATTTAAAACTAAAACATTTTAGTCAGCGGTAATGTGATAATTGATGATTTCAGCAATTATATATTTAGAAAATTCCTAAACCCTTTTGTGGCCAGGAGGCTGAGCAGGTTAGTATGGGAGCTGAGTGTGTTCCCACCTGCATGGTGTCAGGTTTTTATTGTCTATCTCCATCTCTATGATCTCTATCACTCTGTGTCCATTCCCATCCATCTCCATCCATCCGTCTTGACGCCTGTCCAAAGAATCATCAGGGTGAATCAATTCCTCACTCATCCTGTTTGTCAGTCATTGTCTGACCATTTGTTTTGTTCACTTTATCAGAATGTCTGCCTCTCAGTCTTTTATCTCTGTTTCTCTTCGTTCATTTATCACTCTGTTAGCTGGAAACGAACCGAGCATTTGGCTTTGCTGTGATTCCACTCCATGATTTTGCATTTAGGCGTCTACATTTTATCTGTGGTCTGTATGTAGGAAGAACTATCAGGGTTAGTGATTCATAGCTGAACAAAAATCATTTATCTTGCATGAAGACATTCATTAGGTGTATTACATTTTTGACTGCTCGATAAGCTCAAATTCAACTAGATCATATATTCCTTGTCAGATGGATTTAAACTTTGAACCAACGTGTCACCATGTTTCCTACGTTTCATCGGTTTGGTTACTTCAGCATGACAATGCTAGCTCACATTCTGCATTACTTAAATACCAAGTTCATTGAGAGAAACTGTTGTTACTTGTTATTTTTCATCAGTCCAACTTCAGTTTAATGACAATGATAATGAATACATTCCAGAACTAAAGCTTCTTAAAGCTTCATTTATTTGCTCAAACAAGCAGAAAGTGCAACTGAAACTGATTATAAACAAAGTGCTGCTGCGTTTAGCAGAACAAGATCAAACCCAGAACGAAGAATGATTCATGATTTTTGTCCATGTCGTGCCACTTTTGTGCTAAATCATCAAATATGCTCAAGTCATCATCAAGTCAACAGATGCAAGTCGATTGAAGTCGCAAGTCATTGGCATTCAAGTCCGAGTCAAGTCGTAAGTCTTTATAGATTTTATCAAGTCAAGTCAGAAGTCATTAAAATAATGACTGGAGTCTGACTCGAGTCCAAATCATGTGACTCGAGTCCACACCTCTGCCTTACAGACACTCGCTCATACAACATACAAATATACATTTAAAAATCTGAACTTCCTGAGGTTTCTGTGTGTGTGTTTGTGTGTGTGCTTGCGTTTGTGCGTGTGTGTGCATGTGTGTGTGTGTGTATGCGCGTGTGTGATCATTAAGAACAGAAATCAGGGGCTAAATCGGTGTGATGTGTTTAAAGGAGATTGCAGACATGCAGCTATTGGACTTCTCTTAATTGATAGAGCCATTAGTAGCACTTGTTCCGATAACATGGGAGGAATCTCAATCTGCTCACAGTCACTCTGAGTGGGTCCATTTAGGCTCAGAGAGCAGCACATTAAGTGGAGATTACAGCGAGACGTGGCGCTTCTTGCCAGTCCATGCCTTGGTACTGTGAGATTGATAGAGAAACTGAGGAGAGTGACAATCAGTAGGGTGTGTGTCGCTGTAGCACTCTATCTGCTCTCTATGTTTTTGTCAGATGAAATCTACATGTATTCATGAAACTCTGACTCATGACCATCGTGTGAGTAAATAAAGATGCAGCACGTACATCTGTGTGCGTGTGCAGTTTAGTCCCATCTTTGTGCTTTTGTCTCGTTGTACAATGGCGTACCTCCACCTTGTTCAGCTTCTCTGCCTTTCAACTAAGACTGCAGGGTAGGTGATATGTGGCAGTAGTGCCTAATCTGCTGCATGTCATGTAACAGCAAATTATACTCTGCTAACAAGCCCAAACGTTAGTGTTCCTACATGCCTTCTTTTAAAACAGACAAAAAGGTAAAGATGGACATGCAGCGCCTCAATAAAGTGCCCGTCAGAGTGAAGCTAAATGCTTATGTCTCCTCTGGTGGTAAACGTGCCTATAATCCATTATGGAGGGAAGCTGGTGATGGTTCAGTAGTTCGCTGCTCCTCATGGGATCTTTTCACACCAATAAATTACACAAAATGCATCTTATCTCGTATTTTAGACCATCTTAAGTCATTGTGTCTCCTGGGATCAGTGTCATTTTTATGCCCTGTTTAACTATGAAGTCTACATGTTTAACTGGGTTCTACGGATTTATGTAAAGCATTTAAAATGTATTATTGCAAAAAATAAAAAATAAAGAAATAAAACACGTCTCATCCTCATATTAAAATTTATACATTTTTTCGGACTAGTTTCTCAGCCCTTGACTTCATATCTTTTTGGCTGCTGCAAGGTATAAAGTTGATTTGTGTTTCCCTTTATTCCAAATGCATACACACCTGATCACAGCTCTCCTGATTAGCCTTTTGTTCACCTGTGGAATACAAGCAGCATATTCAGGTAACCTGTTATAGGTCAACATAGCTTCAGACAAAAGTCTAAGTTAAATAATTGATGTGTAGTTTTTAACTTCTACATTATAAAACCTGATTGTTATAATTAAACAATTTAGCGATTTATACAAAATATAAAACTTTTATTAAGTATCATATTATAATTTAGTAAGAAATGCAGTGAAATGTGAAGCATATTTGATAACAGTATAACAGATGAAATGAAGTGAGACGTTTGAATTATGTGAAACTTTATTCCTTTTAAAATGAAAAAAAAAGGCTAGACTGTTATTATTTAATGAGGCTGTGATCAAATCAACAAGACATTTCTCTAACAGCCCGATGAGGACCAACTGGAAAACTGATAAACCGTATTTTCTCTGGTCTTACAGCGTTTACAAGCATTCAATATGTTTAAAGTTGAGAGAACGATGTAGCTAGTGCTCCCTGCAGAATGGTGTTTCAGAGGTTGTTTATGGGGAAACATGGAGTCATGCTTCTAAATGATGGAGAGCTGGTGGTGTTTTCCTCCAGGTCCTGATCTTTTTCTGTTTTCTTCACCCCTCCATCTCTCAGTCTCTTCGATTGCCCATCTTTGGTATTTTCTCCCCCTTGGCTGGACACTTAGTCCTCACACGCTCTGTCTCCTTCACCTCATGCCAGTCTTCCTCCTTCTCCTCCTCCTCCTTTTCTTCACTGCCTGCACCCAGTGTGAGTGATAAATTATTCGTGGGCATGCTCTGAGGGCCCAGGGCTGCTCATTCCTGCACACAGAGGACTAGCATTGATCCAGCCTCTGGTTCAACCTAATTGGAAACCCAGTTACAGCAGCTACACACACACACACACACACACACACACACACACACACACACACACACACACACACACACACACACACACACACACACACACACACACACACACACACACACACACACACACACACACACACACACACACACGCACGCACACACACACACACACTTCCAGAGAACCTATGTCATAGTGGCATTAAAAGACACATGTGGTGTACTGCACGTTTGCACAGTAATACACCAATGCGTGTACCATGCTGTAGCTGTATAGTTACTATAAATGTCAACATAATTACTCAAAACTCAGACATGTGCACAACATTCATGTTTTACAAGTGGAAAAATTACTTAGTATGTATTTTGACAGCTAATTTGTATGCGTACAAGCACTTGATTTGAAGAAATCCTGCAGTAACACACACACACACACACACAAACACACACACACACACACACACACACACACACACACACACACACACACACACACACACACACACACACACACACACACACACACACACACACACAGACAGAGTTATAAAGCTTTATCCTCAGCTGTGCTAAAGTGGAGTAACGGTCCACAGTGGAGCAATATGGAGGTCCAGGTTTATCGATTAGACTGAGAAACTGACTATCATAGAGCTAATAGATTACATCAGACACATCGGAGTGGCCCAGTCAATGAGGCCTGATCCTATTAACTGGGGATTTGTAAACAGTTGTGTGCTCGCTGCGATGGCTGCTGTACTGCTTTGTGAGCCTGACGGCTGTAAGGGTCTGTTGGATGCTCACATGTGGTCACCTTTGGTTGCTTCAGTCAAGTTCCAGTTCTTTGTCTGGTGTTGTTTTCTTTTTTAAGTGTGTTGGTTTATCAGATGAAGACTTTGTCTGGAATTACGATTCTGCAATGATGAAATAGCCTTTTAAAAATGAAATAACCTGAGACAAGAAGCACTGCTGTCATTCACAAACATCAGAATGATGAGCAGAGCAGTCTAGGACTACAAAAACTGTCCCAACTCCATCATTCCATAAGAGGATCTCAGGTTGAACTTGCATGAAAGGTGATAGGTAAGGACCCCATGATCTTGAATGTATTATTTTCTAAATAAATGATTTCTCTCCATCACCACAAGCTTGGACAACAGCGTTAATTATAGAAGGGGTCTTTTTGTATTCAGTTCAGTTCAGTTTATTTATTTAGTGCCAAATCATGACAAGAGTCATCTGGAGGCAAAGTAAACATTCCAGTTGAGTTCAGTTCATTAAGTCGATTAGCAAAAAGTTTTCTTTTTTTTTTTTTTTTTTTTTTTTTTTTTTAACGTGTCCTGTCTGGCTGTGAAGCAAGCAGAATTGATGTCTGAATGCTGGTAACAAGCCTTACAGATTTACTCTCAGGTGGAGCATCAGAGCATCTGCTTTTAATGTCTCAGGTGGAGCATCAAAGAGTCTGCTTTTAATGTCGCACCTGATATTTAAAACTTTATTGTTATTGTTTTTGAATGCTTTGTAATTTCGACCAGACACGGAGACAGAGGTGAAAGAGAAAGGAAAAGAGAAAAGGTGGGGAGAGAGGGGGTTAGGTGGGGGGGGGGGATTCAACAAAAATAAACAATAATGAACAAGGGTCTGCTTCTAGACCTGCAAAATGAGACGAGAAAAAAGCAAAACATAACAAAAAAATGGGACACAACACCAATATAACAAAATCAAGCTATCACTGCGTCAACTTGATGAAGAAATATATAATCAATCATTGTTTAACTAAACAGTCACACGATAATATACCACAGTGCATTGAGTGCCCACCATAGTCTTAAGACATGTGTTGAACGTGCCCAAGCCCATACTTATGAGAGCACCATGTGAGCACCTGTGTGTGTACACGCGCTTGTTTATGTAAGGTTTATCTATAGGAGCGTCCAATAGAGAGTGTGAGGGACCACAGATCTGCCCCCCAAAGACGCGTAGGAGACGGGGGGGAGCTCCAAGTCCCAGAGATCCAGGCGCTGCCCCAGAACACAGGAACCCCAAGGAGCCCGCAACCAGAAAGGCCCCCGCCCCCCTCGAGAGGCACAGAGGATCGCCCCGGGGGGCCACAACCAGCAGCCGGCAGAGCCCCGGGAGATATCAGCGGCAAGTCCTCAGGCCTGCCCGCAGCCTCCCACCCCCTAGCCGGCCGAGTCCGGGACCCAGCGACCCGGGACCCAGGGGCGACCACCCCCGCCGGGGACCCAGCAGAGCCCAGGGACCCAGACCCCCCCAGGCCGCCACCGGGATTGATCAGGCAGATGCCAAAAATCTTAAACTCCCTGACCCGGGAGCCACGAACACTCAGGCAGACCAAGGCATCACACCCACACCAGGTGTGACAGGGGGGAGGGGAGACGAAGATCTATATCATCAAAGGAGGTCCCAGGAGAAGGGAGGAGTCAAAGGCCCCACCTGACATATACAGTCATACACAAACACAGTCACACACTCCCTCCCTCATGCTCACACATGCACATACAACCAAAGACTTACAAAAATACACGCCGGACACCCATTCATGCTCCCCATACACACCCTATTCACTCTGGTCCCGGTAATGCTGCACATGGGGTACAACCACCACCGGTTACCAGAGTTTGACCCTTTCTGCTGGGGTGCTGATGAGCAGGCTCCCCCGCCCACCGCCGAGCACAGCAACCCACCACCCCAGACCCCAACCAGACGGCCAGATCTCCCTCCTAGTCTCCAGCCCCAGGCAGCCAAGCAACAACAGAGGTGTGCTAAGACCCCCTGGTCTCCCTCCACCTGCTCCAACATAGTGTTGTGTGTTAATGAGGTGTATTCTATTGCTGTGGTGAGCGGGCAGTGCGGGCATTTTCTGGCCTATGCCAGCTGATGCCACTGCACCACCCTACTTGCACCCTCAGCCCTTGGTGTCTAAATGCAGTTTAAAATTCGAAGTGGGCACCGGCACTCGGGAGGAGGCTGAGAACTCCCCCTGCCAAGTGCCGTTGAATGTGCTCACTCCCAAGGCCCTAAGTGTATGTTTGCGTGGAATGTCGTCGGTGGAAGTGCATAAGGTGCAAATAAAATTGGGGGGCAGGAAGCCACAGGAATGCGGAAATGGGGTCCATACCCGCACTCCTCGACTTGTCCACCCCCCAAGGTCCTATGTGCATGTTTGTGTGATGATGTGAGGGAGCAGGAGGAGAGAAATAAACGGGGATGGGGAGGAATGGCTGGTAGGGCTTAGCCCTCCAGGGAGCCAGCTCCCCCACTGACCCCAATAGGCACCTCCGCTGTCATACCGCCGCCCAGGGCATGGAGAGGGGAGAGCGGGCAGTAGAGGGCGACAACGTCCTCTGCTGCCCGCAGATAAACGGAGAAGGAAGTGACGCGCCACCATCAGCGTCAGCCTGAAGAAGCCGGCAGCCGTCGGCGAAACTGTAGCTACAAACAGGTAAACAAAACTGTTTCTGTGTTTAAAAAAGAACGAAAGCATGGTTCTAATCGTGCCGAAGCATCCAGAAAACGCAGCAGGAACTCGACTTCGTCTGCATGTAAACGGCTCGGTCGAGCTGATACAAGTAACTTCTGGAAGTGAAGGGACCGCAGACGTTTTTAGAAGGTCTGCTCTACTCCTGCCAGCTATTGTTGTGCACTATTTGTGTTGCTATAAACTAAATGGAAGAAAGCCAATATGAAAGAGCGCATGTTGCCACCTACTCTACTGAAGTGGAACAAACTTCATTTGAGGGTTTTCTAACCTACATGTAAACTAGGTTGAAGGCTCCCAGTTTATGACCCGGCTCAACTTAGATGTGCATGTGAACACACTGCTCGCTAAAGTCCTTTTCAACAGGAGGAAACCTCCAACAGAACATGCACCAGATCTCAGAGATGACAGTAATTTACATCACCATCATCTTGCACAATGTTGAGGTTTATAAACGCCTTTTGGATATAGTTAAACAATGATTTTTATTGTAATCCGTTACTTCTGTAAAAATAATATGTGACTGGTTCATCTGTATATTCATACACTGCCCAACCCCAACCCCCCCCCCCCACCACCACCCCCCACCCCCACCCACCCCAACCACCCACACCCAACCCCCTTTTTTTTGGGATGTGCTGGAGAAGGCTTTGTGCAGCGGTCAGACTTTACCATCATCAGTGCAACATCTTGGTGAAACAGTAATACAACTGGATGGAAATAGATCGTGTCACTGCAGAAGCTTATGCCACAACGAAAGTGTGAGCGTTACATTGTTTTGGGTGGCAAAATATTTTTTTATTTTGGCTGGCTAGTGTATATTATTTCGTGTAACTGGAGACAATATTCACATCTTTGACTTTGACGTTATAGGCAAAGATCCCAAACTAAACACTGCTTGAGTGAAACAGCTCAGATCATTTCCAGCATGGTTGATGCTGGTCGTGGCGTTCTCAGGTGAATGTTCTGGTCTGAACCTGTTCACTTGTCCCTTCAAGGAGTTTTGCAGCAAAAGAAGTGAAATCAGAGTAAAAGAAAGATAGCAGCATTCTCAGCCAACTGTGTGCTTTTACGAGCAAAATGACTTTTCCTAAATAAATTGATCTGTGTCACAAACTGCCAGGAGAGAGAAAAGCCCTTGGTTCAATAATTAATTCCTGAGTCGAGGGTTTCAGAGTGCCACTGATTGGGCTGATTTTTTTCCTCCTTCTTCTCTGTTTTTAAACTCTGTTATGATACAAAGGAGGCCGTTTGAAGTAATTTGTCCCAGAGAGAGCGGCTTGGAATACCATACATGCTTTGATTTAGCAAAGCAAATTTAATTTTGTTTGCTTTATGCAAACCAGCCGGGGCCGTGGGGGCTTTCTCTGATTCCACCAGAGGGGGGTAATGGTGGTGGTGGTGCTGATGATAGAGGTGGGGGAGTGCACACAACAGAATCACGCTGCTGCAGCTAATGTGTAACACTGAAGGCACGCTTGTACACACAGATGCATGCAGCGAGCGGCAACAGTTCAAAAGTACAAAGCTTATTCCCCTCCGTACACACGCTCACACTCCAATCCCTTTGAAATCAAAGCTTAAAATAATTGTTTGTGCGATGTTGTTGTTTTGTTTCATTCTATCCATTTATTATTAGTGTTACTTGTGTTGTTTTAGCTGGCTGTGCTCTGTGCTAGCTGGGGTTTTGTTTTGTGCTCCTAATGAAAGCTTTTCTCCTCACTTTTGTTCTGCTTTGGTTGTTTTTTGCCACGTACGTGAATGGAATACATCAAATCTGAGCCTGGTAGTTCCCAAGATGTCCAACAGCAGGATAATGAAGAGGCTACTTGTTTTGGGTTTTCTTCACATCTGAATCCAGACATTTCCTATTGGATGATGCTGTGAAAATGCATCTACAGAGGCGGCTGAGGGCATGCACAATGCTGTCATTACCGATGGCAGGAATAAAGTCTAACCATGTGGTGCACCTTTAAACACCTTTGTTGTGTCCCTCGGTTCCAGAGGAATGAGTGGGTCTGTGTACAGATGTTGAGGCAGAGAGCGATGGCATTTCTTCACATAAAAAAAAGGGAAAAAGCTGTTCGGAGTGGGTGGCTGAGCAGTTTTACTTTACTCCATTCAAATCATTTTCTTAGGGAACAATAATGAGTGGATAAAGCAGAAAAACCCAATTTCCTTTATGCTTTTTATACTCAGAAAAAAAGAGAAAGAACCCTCGTTGACGACCCTTTGGTCTTTTGTTATAGAAAACTGAGCTAATATCCTCCAGCTCTCGGCGCAGTTTAAAGGTCTTAATTGGATTCCATTAGTACATTGCTTGACATGACACTTGAGTCTGCTCTATTAGAATTCCCCTGCCTGGGATTAAAAAGAGGACTTTTTCTACATTTCGCTCTCTGGACTCTTTTGTTAAGTATCAAATATTCTTTGTTGGATTCACAGTTTTTAGTGACACCATTATTGAAAATAGAAGCTTGACCTGAGTAGATCTATAGAGACGACCCTCCTTTAAAGGTATGGCAGGGTCTCGTAGCAGCAGCGTGCGTATCAATAAACCTTTGCATCTTCTTCACGTCAGCCCAATGAAATGCTTTAGCATCCTCTCCTCAAAACCAGAGCTGTTTTTCAGAATTCTTAAATGTGTCATGCATACTGAAGAGTTTCCTCTGTGGTTTAGTTGTCAGACACAAACTGAAGGGTGGGTGTGATTAAAGTTATTCTGTTTTATGTTTCTTGCCTTAGTCCAGAGCTGACATGGAGGGATGTTCCAGCCTGGCTGGACCATCAACACAGCTGGGTATCATGTTCACCACAGGTATTGTAGTACAACCACAAAAGCTGTTTTTGAGCAGTTTTCAGCTGAAACTTGCAACATCACACAGGTTTCATTTCAGGCCTCGAGAACCAGCAGTCAAAAGGAGTTTTCCCCTCCGAAATAAAACTAGAAGTAACCCCGGGTTTCCACAGGAGCCGTCAGCAGCACGTTACTGCAGCAGCACGTCTTGCTCGCGTAAGCTGCTGCTTGGTCCTTCCCACGAGACGCGAAGCAGCAGGGGAGCAGCTGTCACCGACCGAGCACGAAGTCACACGAGTGACTTCGTCAGTAAACACAACAACAAGCAGGAGAAAACTACAACATGGCTCCAAAATGTTTGTGTTTTATGTTCTGTCCGTTTTATAATCGCCAATACGGACCTGAAAAACAAAGGAGACCGCTAGCTAGGTGATAACTTCTCACGGGGACGCACAGTTATTAACCTTTTTTAAAAGTAAAGCAACCGGAAGGCAGTACGTTCTTTATTCTGAAAATCTTGGGAGCTTCTCTCCATTTCCGCGTCCGATTTCCTGTCTTTTCTTCCCCAAAAACGTCGAACTTGACCCGTTTCAGAGGCGTCGCGCGTAGAAAATAGAACTGGCGCGTAAAGGCCGCGACATGCTGCTCCTGAGACGCGGCCGACTTGCGCTGCTGACGGCTCCAGTGGAAAAGGTTCTGTTGACCACAGCGGTTCCTATTCAGCTATGACGTGCTGCTGCAGTAACGTGCTGCTGACGGCTCCTGTGGAAAGCCGGGGTTAAGGTAATGGTACACTAAATGGTACATTTTGGAAACCACTAATATCTAAAACAGGCAGTTAATATGTTTCTCTGTCAGTGACACTGAAATGAAAATAAAAGTCATCTAAACCTCTGGAGGCAGGCGTTGCAGATTTGCAACATTAAAACCTACCCACCTGGTTACATATGTATTTCATGAGCATTTTTTAACTCAGAAGAAGGACTTAGTTGTTGGTCCTTTTATCAAAACTTATTTTGAGCCTGAGAGGGTTAAGCCACGAAACAGCTTCAGACCTCCTAAAGATTTCTAAATGTGGAAAACTTTATGTATAGAAGAGTGAAATGACTATAATTATCCCCTCAGGATGTCTCAATGCTGTTCCAAACAATTCCCTAAAGCTGATTTCTACCTGCGTAAACCACCTTGTATGTGGGTTGACTCTAATACCCGGGCCACTCCAAAGTCAAACCGTCCAACTGCTTGTTTAAATGGCCAGGATCCTAGCTGGCTCTGTTTCAGCTCTAATCCTAATGGAAGTAAAAAGAAACATTTTAGATTTTTGTGAAACAGTCAGTCAAAGATGGGCTGTTTTCCATTATTCTGTGAGCAAGCTTAATCTGATTTAGACTTCTCCTCGCATTAGTCTGGGAGCAGCAGGGCGGACTGGAAGAGCCTGGCTACCTTGCTGAGATGGTGGATGTGTGCAGCCTTTCACCTGCAGCTCCTCATTCAGCAGCTCACTGTGGCTGCTCTTTAATGTTTTATATTACTTCCCATAATATTTCACTTGCTGTCTTATCACGTAGATGCACGTTGAAGGGCAAAATCACTAGATGACATAAACGTCTCATTTCTGTTGATGATCAAATGTTCTTCACCACTTCTGCAATAAAATTAACATTAGCTGTAGCCTCATTCTATTTTTGAGTCCTCCCTTTGGTTGATCATACCTGTTTCTGAGGGTCAGCTCCATATGTCTGCATTGTTTACTGTGTAAAACCACCTTATTTACCCTGAAATGACTCCCCTCCCAGTGATCCTTCCTTGTTCTGATTGGCCAGCTTCCAGAAGCTGCCTCCTCACAGGGTTTTGCGTCACTTGAATGAAACTTGCTGTCATGGTGTAACAACCATAACTGTTTTTAGCTCTTATTTCCTACAAATGGTGATTTTCATCAGCTTGAGCTACTCATGTTTGCAAATAAAAGAAAAGGTTTAGGGTGGAGTTTTAGGAATGCAGTGAGCTCCTCATTATGTGTGATAGAGACAGATGGGTGCACGGTGGTTTTGAGTGCAGCAAGGTTGTGTTGTGGAGCATGGTACTGCTGGGTGGAGCATGGGGGAGCATCAGCAGTAGTAGAAGATTGATAACATGGAGCGCGCGCACACACACACACACACACACACACACACACACACACACACACACACACACACACACACACACTTTTGTATGAATCTAAACCCTCTCCTCCTATAACCCCCACCTGAACCACAAAAGCCCGCGTTTTGTTGGACGACAGCTACAACAGGTGATCTTGTCCAGCGTAGAGTGTGACCGTAATCTTCTGATGTTGTCATCACACCCAGAGTGTGTCTCAGCATTTCGACCTGTAATGATTCACACAGACAGAAGCAAAGGCAGCTTCTTCTTCACACTGCATGAAGGACGAGTCTGGATGACAGTGAAGCATCATATAAACACTTTCACAAAGCTTTCACAGGGTCCACCAGCCAATGACATGTCAGCAATCAGTCATGGTGTTTGTAATGTTTTTCTGTCTCTCTCTTCCCCTTTACTCTAACCAGCTATCATCACCTCTCCCTCTATTTTCTTTTCTCGTAACCTGCTTCTGTCCAAGCCTTTTCTCTCTTCTCCTTCTCTTCCCTCCCATTCCTCCCCTCTGTCCTCTCTTTCTCAGCATGCGGTGTCATAAAATAGATTGTAATTACTGTGTTGCTGGGAGAAGAATGGATTAATTAAAATATAATGATGCTGATCACAGCGGCAGGCGCCTGCTGAAATCTGTCCGTTTAGGGCTGTGGCAGAAGACTTGTAATGCCCTGATCATCCTGAAACGGCCGTGTTAATTATAAAGAATGGTTTATTGCATGGGCGAGGACGAATGGACTGGTGCAGTCAGCACGGGGTCACTTAGTGAGATTTTTACAATATATTAAAAGGCAGATAGAATATCTAACAGGAGTGGATGAAAGTTTTAGAGACTCAAAGAAAATGCTTTGATTCTGAGAAAGCTGGTTTGGTTTTGCATCGTTCTCACAGGAATGTGTGTCTAATGTTTCATTTAACAATTCAAAACAACGTTGGATCCAAACAAATGATAACATTCTCTAAATCTTGGTCACAAAGTTACCAGTCAGTTTAGGGTGGTTCGCCAAGAAACCATTTAGTATTTGTTCTTCAAGTTTCTTCAACCCCAATCGCCTGCATCAGCTGGGAAAACGATTCCAATCCAATCCAATCCAATCCAATTTTATTTATAAAGCGCATTCACAAGGCATTACAACCAAACAAGGCGCTGTACACTAAAAATGTTGGTTAATTAAACAGGCGTTATATAAACATGTCGAACACAGATAAAAGATAAAAAGGAAATACAACAAAATTCCCAAAAATAACAGCTAAAAATCAATAAGACACAGGGTGAAATAAAAATAGGAAAAAACATTTTACAAAGAACCTCAATAATACGGAAGTCGATAATTGTGGAGTCCATTTATAAACAGTGCAGATGTCAGTGAGGTTCATAATTATGTTGTATAAGCTAGGTTGAAGTAGTGAGTTTTCAGGCGTGATTTAAAAATGCTAGCTGTTGGTGCTAGCCTCACTAGCAGTGGTAATGCGTTCCACAGCTTCGGTGCACAGACAGAGAAAGCCCTTTCTCCACGGCTTTTGAAACGTGCATTGGGAACAGCTAGGAGGAGCTTATCTTCAGACCTGAGAGCATGCGGCGGGTTGTAGTAATGGACAAGTTCACACAGATATGGAGGAGCTTGATGGTTCAAGGATTTGTAAGTGAGAAGCATAATTTTGAAGTTTATCCTGAACTGCACGGGCAACCAGTGGAGAGATTTCAGAATTGGAGAAATGTGTTGTCTTCTGTCAGCTCCAGTCAGCAACCTAGCTGCTGAATTCTGGACCAGCTGAAGTCTAGAGAGAGGTGCTTTACTGATGCCGTATAAGCAGGAGTTGGAGTAATCCAGCCTTGAGGTGATAAAAGTGTGGACCACCGATTTCAGAAGACGTACACTCAGGATGTGCTTAGTTTTGAGATGCGTCTTAGTTGGTAAAAACATGATTTAACTGTATTATTGACCTGGGATTCAGCTAAGAAAAGCCAGTTTCTTATCGCTCACATGCAATTTCAGCGTCCACGGTCCCGCCCACCCTGGCTTGTGACCGCAGAAGGTTGATTATTGTTTTTTGTGGCCTGGAGAGTATTGGCTATTAGAAGCTAACCATTAGCTTTAGCAACTCCACAAAGTGGAGAAAACCATTCAGGCATGAAAAGAGAACAAAGGCAGTGGAAGAGTCGCATGGCTGTTAACCAATCAGAGGGGAGATGTTTGGATATACAGTGATCCCTCGCTACTTCGCGGTTTGTTTATCGCGGATTCACGACTTCGCAGATTTTTTCTTTGGAGCCTTATTCAAGGGAAATTTGCCGATTTGTGGTATTTTTCACCGATTCGCAGTATTTTTCTATGCGAAATATCAAGAAATTCCTGTTTTTTTCATCAATTTCATCATAAAATGCACTTTTTGTAATAAAACTATAAAAAAACCAAGTAAATTTTTTTTCTTGAGTTTTTCCCACAAAAAGAGAATGTGATCATACGATAATTCAATATAGTACTGTTCTGTAAATATGGTGTCCCTACTTCGTGGATTTTCACCTATCGCAGCCAGGTCTGGAACGCATCCACCGCGATAAACGAGGGATCACTGTAATGAGAATTATTAATATCCACCATTGCCTCACACACACACACACACACACACACACACACACACACACACACACACACACACACACACACACACACACACACACACACACACTCTCTCTCTCTCTTACAACTATATTTAAATGTTCTTGTTTCACGTAAGTTCATAGGATCATATTTAAGGGTAAATTTGAGCAGAGTTGGAGGAGGTATGTAAGTTTTTATTGCTATTATTCATAGTTTCTGCCCTTAAAAATTATATATGTACTTCCGTACAACATGAGACTGAACTGGTTTACATTTATGTTGTTTATGTGCTTAGCAGACGCTTTTTCCCAAAGCGACTTACAATTTTTTTTATTTTTTTTAACCTATAGGGCATGTTGTGATCTGTGGGGGAAACCGGAGTACCCGAAGAAAACCCACGCATGCATGGGGAGAACACGCAACTCCACGCAGAAAGGCGAGTTTTGAACCTGCGACCTTCGTGCTGCGAGGCAACAGTGCTAACCACTGCACCACCATGCATATTTGTTTATTTATATGTTTATTATGGGGGATACTAGGATCTCTGCACACAGTTACAACTGATTTGGTTACAAATCAGCATGGATGTCCTGCTGTTATTCGTAAAGGAAAACAATGCCTTTAATTGTAGTTTTTGATAATAACTCCTCTTGTCATGGTCACAGTAAGACGTCATTTCAGAGTAAATGGTTTGTGATCTGTGTTGAATTAATGGCAATCAAAGTAAGCTGGCTAGCAGTAGGGGTTGGCAATATGGAATTAACGCTTTATGATAGTTTCTGGTATTTATTGTGATGATGACGTAAATGACAATAAAAACGTTTCCTGGATATAAATCTATTACCACACCCAGTCTAGAGCCTGACAAACACGCGTTGATTCAAAAATCAAACAGACTGATCTATTCCATCAGTTAGTCCTGACACTGTGCTGCTAAACAATAAACATTCGTTCTAATGCTTTATAATTGAAATGTAAAAACGGATTCAGCATTTGTTCATTCCTGGAGGCCAAATATTTAAAATGTCTGAAATAATCTCAAACATTCTATCAGGTTTTGGAGTAGACAAATGAAAAAGCAGAGAAAAGACTATCTGAGAAACAATCTAATGAAATTCAAGTTCACGAAAGGTGCCAGTGATGTGTTTTTACAAAGCAAAGATAAATACTCGTCTGAAGTGAAAATCTGGCCTGGCTTTGTTTATCATTATTATGGCAGAATGA
The DNA here is from genome assembly GCF_043380555.1 of Nothobranchius furzeri. NCBI lineage: Eukaryota > Metazoa > Chordata > Actinopteri > Cyprinodontiformes > Nothobranchiidae > Nothobranchius > Nothobranchius furzeri. The sequence continues at coordinate 52,221,707 of NC_091745.1, forward strand.
CTGATTAACATCATGGGAACTTTTTTTAATGCTACATCATAAATTATACAATTTTCAGATTTCAGTTAGCAGAAAAGCCGTGGAGTCTTTCTTCAAAAGTCCTAATTGTGTCTCACTATTAGAACAATCAGTGGAGCTGTTGTGTGTCATCTTAAGACTTTGGCAGGGAGACTGTAGATTGGGAGCAGATGGTTGCAGTGGATGCAGCCGCTGCATGGCTTTGCAAAAGCTGCAGAAGAAATGGCTTCTCCAAAGATGGTGGGGTGGGGGTGGGGGTGGGGGGATTAGTTGACTGCTAGATGGAAGGAACGGGTCCTCCGCATCCCAAAGTTCCCATCTGCTTGACCTCCATATAAACTGGGAAGCTTTAGAAAACCCGACAATGTCGGGGAGCAACCCCATCCTCCACCCTCTGCTCCCCGCTGCTCCCACTGCCTTGTCGACAATAAACATGTCAGCAGCCACACGCCACAGCAATCTGCCATCAGATTTACTGTGCATGAAATATGGTGGTGCTTTTATTGGTGAAAAGACTTGTCACTCCTAATTTATAGGCTGTTGCTGGGCCGGCTGTGATGTCAGCCTGCTCCCAGTCCCCCTTGGGAGAATCAGAGGAGAAAGAAAGGGAGATAGGGATGAAGGGTGGTGTTGGATGGGAGGCTGAGATATAAAAGGAGAGAAAAGTTTGTAGCTGTGTGAGAGAGGAGAGGGAAAGTGACTGAAGTGATGGAGAGGGATAGAAGGTGGGAAAGAACATACATTCATTCCTTTCCTGTTTGTGGTGAGTTCTTCAGCCTGAGCAAATGAAAGCCTTTGGGAACAGATGTCTCCGTGCACTCCGAGTGTTGCTCTGTGTTTTTTTAGCACACCTATTGATCACATGGTCAGCGAAGGCAAAGAAAATACTAAATATGTGATGCGTATCTCGTCTTGAAGCCTCTCTGCCCTGGAAACAGCGCATTAGAGGTTTTTATGTCAGAGGTGTAACTTATGGAGGAGAAGCAGAACATCCAAACAAACTTAATTTCACCTAATCTCTTCTGATAGCATAGGTGGAACTACCGTGATTATCCTGTAGGAGAGTTAGATAGAAAATAACAGCGGTGGAACAGATCAAAGAGCCGCTGGTTTCACCGTGAAAACAAAGTGAATATCAAGGAGAATGCATGATGATGAAATGGTATCTTTGGAAAGTGAAAAAAACACTTATGACATTAAAAAATGAGATAGGATTGAAGCCATCTTTTGAAAAATGATTCAGAGTTCACAAAGAACTATTAGAATGTTTACATTTGCTGCATTTTGTTCCGTATCAAAATAATTAATTGCCTCCATTTTCAAATTAAAAGTACATTACAACACAATTAAGGATGCAAATGAGTGTGAGGCTGTAATGAAGAGCCAGAAAAAGCAAAAGAATGATTGCGTTGATCTATGAGGGCCCCTATCCTTTTTTGTGCATTAGATGTGTTGCACTGGATCGTTGTGTGTGAGTGTGGATGTTTGTAAGTCCAAATAGAAAAAAAAATGTGTCTTCTGCTATTATTAAAGAGGAAGACTCAGTGATGAAATCATCAGCATACAGGGACATAAATCAGAGTTCTGCAGTTATAAACAACAGAGTAATTAGGTCACTCTTCCCTCAGTAACTGATCAACCAACAACAGATACTGTCATTCTGTTCGTCTCAAAGGACTCAGTCACTAATTAGAAAATAATCCAGTTTAAACAAAACACACACTTTTATGACCATGTTGTCTTGTTTGTTCCTCCCTTCTGGGAGCGCCGACCCTCAACGACGCTGCTCCAAGGAAGACATCCACGTCTCGTCGGAAACCAGGAACAATAAAACATCATTTTGTCATAACCTTCCCTCTTTGGAAGGGAAAACAGATATAAAAGTATATAGCCTGTGTTTTACTGCAACTCCCTCTCATGCTGCCTGGCAGCAGCATGCTGGGCTGATGGATGCTGGGCATCGGCCGGCTTTTAATTGCTCGTAAATTTTTGATCTGGGGAAAACGCCACGTTCTCCTTGTCCCCCGGCGACATGGGTGACGGAGCGCTCAGAAGGGAATAAAAGCCTTGGCGAGGAGGGGAGGGAGGATAGAAAACAGGATACGTGGACACAATGACTCAGTTTTAAAAATACAGACACACGGAGGCAGCAGCCCTAAATCAAAGTGTACAGAAGACCCTTTGAGTCCATTAATGACCTTTGTGAAGGATCATTAAAATAACTGATCATTTTATATTGTATATTTTAAATGTCTCATAATGAAATTGTTTTATCCTTAAAAAATACAATTCAGATCTTCAGATGTGTGGCATGAGTAACCTTCTGAGTAAATAAACAGATCAAAAACAGAAGGCACTGAGTTGAGAACTAATTCATCCGTGTCTAATCCAGCTTCACGGGAACAAAGATCACAGAAACCCACAGACTCCTTTTTAAATCTTCTCACTGTGAACGGTGTGTCATGAAGCTGAGAATCAGTGGAGTTGGACCATGTTTAAGGTAGTGTGGTGGAATTAAAGGATCTGGACGAGCTACAGGTCTGGGTCACATGGCAGCACAGTTCAGACTGTTGTAAAGAGTAAGACCTAAATTAACTTTTTATTTTTTGCATAGATGTGTCTGTAAACCTACTGTCCGTAAAATACACCGTAAGTATAATTTCAGCCCAAAACCGTAATTACATCTCCATCTTCAGGGTAAAACTCCACTTTGGTTTAGAATCAGCCACAGCTGATTGATATAGCGCTGCAGTGTGATGTTGTCTGTACCGTACTACCTGGACTCCTTCTGAGTCTCGCTGCACCTCCACTTGGCTCAGCCACTCACCTGCTGATATGACACGTTGGTGCTTGGAGCCGCTGGCCTCCTTAAGAAAAATGCTCTCCTCCCCTTTTTTTCTGATGAGGCTGCTGAGCACTGGCTCCGCCACTCCCTCCGACCACCACCAGCAGGCAAGGGGGGTTGAGTGTCTTGGTCAAGGACACATCAACAGCGACAGACTGAGCAGGGCTCGAACCTGCAACCTTCCGATTATAGGGCGAGCACTTAACTCCTGTGCCACCGTTGCCCCAGGTATGCTTTCCCTGCTGCATCTTACACCCTGTAGTTTTGTGGTGGATTGTCTCAGGGACCTACACCTTGGGTCTTGTCTGCTGTGGTAGATCTTGGCCTCTGTTGCTCTGGTGTTCAGGGCCTGTTCAAGAGTGGCCATGATGAGAGCCACTGTCCTGTCCTTCAGACCAGCTCTTTCTAGCCATTGGTAGAAATTTTTCATATCAGGGTTAGGGTTAGGGTTAAGGAACATCCCATGTCGGGGTTTGTCCTGCACGGTGGTAGTTCCAGCACCTCCTCCTCTGTTTGCCATTGTCTGAGACATTCACTGAACATGTCATCGGTTGGAGCCTTGTCCTTGATGTAATTATGGATCTGGATGTTTCATCCTGGATAGTGGCTCTCACTCTCACTAGTCCTCAGCCTCCTTCCTTACAGCTAGTGTACAGTCTCAGGATGCTGGGTTTGGGATGGAACCCTCCATACACGGTTTGGAGCTTCCCTGCTTCAACATCTGTGGTCTGTATTTCTTCCTTTGGCCAGCTTATAATTCCTGCAGGACATCTGAATACTGGCAGGGCATAGCTGTTTATTGCCCAGATCTTGTTATTGCCATTGAGCTGACTTCTTAGGACTTGCCTCACTCGTTGTAGGTATTTGGTTGCGGCCTCATCAAGGGTGCTATTTGCAAGGTACTTGTAGCTGTTCTTAAAGGGAGGGTCGAGGCAAGGGTGGAGACGTATTTCATCCACACTTCCTGTTAGGAAAACGCTTCTGAAGGAGGCATCACCTGGTGGACGGAGAGAGCGGCACTGAGCCAGTGATAGACCGCACCCCCTCAACCCCCCACATGTGCTGTCGGAGTTTCTCAATCTAAAAACGAGTTGTTAACGAGCGCTTGCATGCAAGCACGCACTCACACAAGACTTACCACTCAGGAAAAGAGCAGGCACAGATTCTGCAGCATTCTGGAGGATTTCCTGTTAAATGTGATCATTATATGAAAAAGGGGAGGAGGGCATTTTTTTTTTCAAAGAGGCGAGCGGCTCAGAGTGCCAATGTGTCATATCGGCAGGTAAGTGGCTGAGCCAGGTGGAGGTGCAGCTGCCTCACCTGGAGACCAGTGCGGTGCAGCCACGTAGTAATTTGCTGACAGCGTCACGTTTTTCAGCTCAGCTATCAGCCACAGCTGGTTCTACATAAATGTGGAGCTGAGTTTTAACCTGAAGATGGAGATAGAATTATGGTTTTGGGCTGAAATATTAAATTTAAAGTAAGTTGCACTAAACTGCCACACTAATGATTACACATGTGTACAGCACCATTAGACATGCATCTATACAGGTTATCAGCAAAAAATAGTTAATCTAGGTGGTACTTGCTCTTCAATGTCTGCTATTGTTCCTTCTGGCAGTGAGACCCCTTCTTTGCCACCATTTGAGCACACTTCTCAAGTCTGAATGACATTCCACTATCAGTGCTGTAGATCCTGGTGGTGTGAATCAGTGAGTCGATGTCTCGCTCGCTTTTGGTGTACAGCTTTATGTCATCCATGCAGAGGAGGTGGCTGATTGTCATTCCATTCATGAGTCGGCATCCATAACCGGTCTTGTTGATTATTTGGCTGAGGGGGTTCAGACCTATGCAGAACAGCAGTGGGGACAGGACGTCTCCTTGGTATCTGCCACATTTGATGGAGACTTGTGCAATTGGCTTCAAGGGTTGTTTTCCACAGCCCAATTAAGTTCACGACGAAGACTCTCAGAGTCCTGTTGATGTTGTACAGCTCCATGTATTTAATGATCCATGGCATTGATTCTTTCTTGTAATCAATCCAGGCCGTACACAGGTTGATGTGTCGGGCTTTGCAGTCTTGGGCGACTGCTCGGTCAGTCAGCAGCTGGTGTTTGACTCCTCTGGTATCTCTGCCATTGCCCTTCTATTCTGTGCTCATGTGTTGATCCATGTGCCCACTTATCTTAGTCGCTATGGCACCTGACACGAGCTTCCATGATGTGGAGAGACAGGCTATTGGCCAACCTGGCTCTCTTGGAACGCTACTACTCCAGTAACCATAGTGAGAGGGGTCACTTGTAGAGAATGCAGGAAGGATGGTTACTTCAAAACCCACACTCAACAATAACGGCCAAACAACTAGTAGCTCAGTGTTCCAACATCCACAAGATTGATGGGATAAAACTCAAATATTACAGCAAAGGGAGCCAGGACACAAGGTCAGAGAGGAGTTAACATCAAAGAAAGAAAGAAAGAAACAATCTTTTATATGGCGCCTCTCAAGATAAAAACCATGAGGTGCTTCACAGAAACAAAAATGATTAAAACATTTTTTAAATATGTGTTTAAATGACAAAAAATCTAAAGTATGATTAAAAAATGGAAGGAAAGGGAGAGAGAAAATTAATAAGAAAGAGGGAAATCTTTGGATTCCGGGAGAGGCGGAATAGGTAGAAAATGCAGAATAAAGAGAGGGTGGTGATGAAGGTCACGTAGACGGCAGCTTGAACAGGTGAGTTTTCAGCAGCTTTTGAAGGAGACCTCTCAGTCCACTGACCTCAGGCTCAGGAGAACTGGGAATCCTCCCTCCTGTGGCCCACAGACTCTGGAACTCAACTCCCCATCAAGTTACCGGGTACAAAGCCCAAATTGAAACGATGTTGAACCAGGCACCAACTGATCTGAGAGATGAGTTCATGGCAATGCCAACTACAACGGCTGAGTGAAGTACCATCAGAAATCCTTGAAATGTGAATGCAGCATTGGCAACAATTTCTATAACCACCATCACTGAAACCGATCCATCCATCCATTGTCTATACCCACTTGCCCATGCAGGGTTGCAGGGGTCTGGTGCCTATCTCTGGGCTAGTAGGTGGGGTACAACCTGGACAGGTTGCCAGTCCATCACAGGACAACACAGAGGCACACAGCACAAACTACAAAGCACACACACTCACACCTAAGGACAATTTAGAGAAATCAGTCAACCTGACAGTCATGTTTTTAGACTGTGGGAGGACACCAGAGTAGGCTACCCAGAGAGAAGCCACACATGTACAGGAAGAACATACAAACTGCATGCAGAAACACCCCAGGTTGGGAATTGAACCAAAGACCTTCTTGCTGCAAGGCAACAGCACTAGCCACTGCATCACTGTGCAGCCCTAATCACTGAAACCAATGAGCTTATATACACTTCAGCAGCAGTGATCCTTGGCTTTAAGAGCAAGAGCAACCATGAGAAATTATATATATATATATATATATATATATATATATATATATATATATATATATATGGTAGAGTCTGATCTCTTCACAAAGCGGTCAGACTCTGCCATCATCATTGCAAGATTTTGGTAAGATATTAATGCAACACTGACTGGATGTAAATACATCTTGCAACGTTGCAGAAGCTCATCGGAACACTGCCACAGAGAATGCACGATGTAATCAAAGCTAAAGGCAATCCAACAAAATATGAAAGTGTGTGACCTTTTTTTGGTAGTGACTTTTTTTGGCCAGGCAGTGTATAAGATATGTAACAAGATCAGACAGCATCAGAATCAGGTGGGCTGAAGCGCTCAGGTGAGTAAACATTTATTAGATGCAAAACACAAGATACTAACGTTTCGACACCTTATGTGTCTTCGTCAGAGTTCAACTCAGAGTTATTTTCCTGTTCTAAAAAATACTAAATCACCTGAAGAGCACCAGCTTGTGAGTGGATGATGCACAAAGTGCTTCATTCTACATCAGATTATGCAGTTTTGCTTCTAAAACAAATGCAGTTGATGATTGTGATTTAAGTTTCTCTTCCAGGTTGTTCCAGTGCACTGCTGTAACTTTACAGAAAGGTGAAACATAATAAATCACCAGAGGAATTTCTCTCTAGAGCTTTCTGTTATCCTGGCATCACTAACATGTTGGTCACTTTGTTAATGGTTCACCATATCAGCTGATCTTTCAGACATTTCAGAAACTAAAATACTCAAAGTTAGTGGTACAATTCCATCTATGAATATTATTATAGTTACTGTTTTAAATGTAATTAATTTGAATTAAAACTTAAATGTTGTAAAATATGTGAACAGCAGCCTGTAACTGTAAAACAAAGTTATGTCTCAAAGGACAAACGAGCATGTTTTTATCCTTTTACTGTGCAACAGTTCTTTATATATCTGTACAGCATGAACAGCACCAGAGATGAGATCACAAACGGGATTTTTGATCCGTCTCTACAGCCTTATGACTGTTGCCAACCCGAACAGATGCTCATCTGATCAGTTTCTTACTGCGCTGGTCTTCCTCCCCGAGATGAAAGTACAAGCAGAAAAATGCAGGTTTATCCCACCATTTGCCTGTTCATTGTAGAGAGGTCTGATGTCCTGCCGAGGGATTTGATTACATCCTTCTACTGTGTCGGACTCGGGCTTGTTTCAGATCTCTATCACAATTTTCTCTTCTAATTTTTTTCCATTCTCCCTCTTTTTTCAATCTCCTCCATCCCTCCCGCTGTTTGTGTTGTTCCAGACTCATTTGTTGTATCTCAGCTCTCTGGCTTTGGCCTGTTGTGATCTCTTTTCTCCTCACATCGATCCTGCCTGCGCTTCATCCCCAGTGGTGGGAAATCAGGCCACCTGCCGATCATCCATAGGTCGCGCTCCAGGATAGAGGTCATGAAGAGCTGTCAGGGTCCCGCTCACCTGTGTGTGTGTGTGTGTGTGTGTGTGTGTGTGTGTGTGTGTGTGTGTGTGTGTGTGTGTGTGTGTGTGTGTGTGTGTGTGTGTGTGTGTGTGTGTGTGAGAGAGAGAGAGAGAGAAAGAGAGAGAGCCTGATAACAGCTCTAATCAGAAACTTCTCTATCTTCTTATCTTCTTGAGTTGAAACCAACATTTTTCATTTTTCTCGACCTTGACTTTATAAACTTGATCATTTTTGCTTGTTCGTTTTCATATTTAAAATATTAAACACATAAAAAAACATTTCAACAGGTTTCTTTGTAAATTAATCTGTAACTTGTTGACATAAATATGTGCAGATGGACATGGTGAACAGTCTGGAAGAAACATGTCCGCATAAAGCCTTGTGAACTCATGTAAAACACAAAAACAAGAAAACCCATGAGGATGAGGAAGAGAAAACCTTATTAAAACCCATAGAAAGAGAACAAATGCTTCAAATAAAAATGATGATGGTGCTTGTCCGAACCCAGAAAGAGGTCTAATTATAGCACATGGAAGCAGCTATCTAGATTCTCTGATCCTGTCACAATGTCTCACTAAGTGAACTTCCAGGGATGCTGCAGGCTGACCAGCTCTCAGACCCAGCACTCTCCTCCAGCTGGCACAAAGGGAAGGAGATGGGTAAGCCTGATCAACCCCAGTACTGTCAACCCAATTACTCATTCTCTTAAAGGCCTATTAAAACATAATTGCTTGGCGATTTACATCCAAGTTAACGTGGCCACGAGATAATTTATTATTTTCCATAAGCCCTTTCTTTTGTGCTCCAACTGAAAGAGTGTGTGTGGGGGAGAAAGAGAGGGAGACCGTAATTTCCCGAGTCATGAAGAAAGGCATGCTGGCAGCCCAGTGTAATTGTTTAAACCCCACTCTCAGACACCTTCCAGTCACCCCCTTTTAATCCTCATTATCGCTCTCATTAGCCTGGGGTCAGGGGTCAGTCGGCTCCCTCTAGAACACAAACACAGCACTGAGGGAGAGCAGGGTGGGGGTTCAGCACTGGACAGCGTGTTGGTGGTTCCCCTCTCTAACGATATGCATAGTTTGCTTTGATATTAAAAATATATTTATCACAAAGTTGAGGTTTGTGTTTGTGTGTGTGTGTGTGTGTGTGTGTGTGTGTGTGTGTGTGTGTGTGCGTGCGTGCGTGCGTGCTGCCATTGCTAATCAACATTAGAAAATAAAAGTTATAACTCAGTTTTAGAGTTTCCAGTCATTTACAAATCATATTTCTAATAATAATAATAGATCACTGACTTTCCATGACATCACACCTAAAGCGGTTTATCATCGTTACACTATTGGGAATAACTCAGCATGAGATATTTAATTAAATAATTAATTGACTCAGCCACATGATTGTTGAACTGTATATGTCTAAACTATCATTTCTAATTGAAAACGCAGAGCTGTTACTTTGTTAATTAAATAAATAAGTGTAGGTGAGAGAGCAGCTTAGGTTTCCAGCAGTAAATCACTACGGTAATCAAGTCTCCTCCCATCGTCATCCTCCATGCTGCTCATGCTCCATGACTATATGGCTCATATGTTTATTCACTTGTGGGACACTTTCGTTCAAAGCAAATACCAAATGCATAACAAATATGATTCAGTGTGTGAGAGGAAAACAAAGAACCTGGTAAAAACTCATGCTTGCAAGAAGAGGACATGCTAACTTTAAAGAAACCTGTAACCTTCTGGTGGCGAAGCAACAGTGCTACCAACTAACCCCAACCCAGACATCATCAAACGTGATGCTAAAAAATAAACCAAATATGTTCTAAGGCAAAAATCAAAAAACAACTGGAGCACTGTTGTAAACTGTTACTTAAACTTAGTGTGTTTAAGTTCATCTAAATCTTAAATTGTGTATTTTAATGTCCAGCTTTATTTTCCATGAAATTACATCATACGATAGTTAGAGATCAAATAATAATCAAAACAGATCATGATTCAAATCCACCCACCCACCCATCCATCCATCCCCATACCTACCTACCTACCTACTGTACCTACCTACCTATCCACCCACCCATCCATCCATCCCCATACCTACCTACCTACCTACCTACTGTACCTACCTACCTACCTACCTACTGTACCTACCTACCTACCTACCTACCTACTGTACCTACCTACCTACCTACCTACTCATCCATCCATCCATCCCCATACCTACCTACCTACCTACCTACTGTACCTACCTACCTACCTACCTACTGTACCTACCTACCTACCTACCCACTCATCCATCCATCCATCCATCCATCCATCCACCCACCCACCCATCCATCCATCCCCATACCTACCTACCTACCTACCTACCTACTGTACCTACCTACCTACCTACCTACTGTACCTACCTACCTACCTACCTACTGTACCTACCTACCTACCTACCTACTCATCCATCCATCCATCCCCATACCTACCTACCTACCTACCTACTGCACCTACCTACCTACCTACCTACTGTACCTACCTACCTACCTACCTACTGTACCTACCTACCTACCTACCTACTCATCCATCCATCCATCCCCATACCTACCTACCTACCTACCTACTGCACCTACCTACCTACCTACCTACTGTACCTACCTACCTACCTACCCACTCATCCATCCATCCATCCATCCATCCACCCATCCATCCACCCATCCATCCATCCCCATACCTACCTACCTACCTACCTACTGCACCTACCTACCTACCTACCTACTGTACCTACCTACCTACCTACCCACTCATCCATCCATCCATCCATCCATCCATCCACCCATCCATCCACCCATCCATCCATCCCCATACCTACCTACCTACCCACTCATCCGTCCATCCATCCATCCATCCATCCACCCATCCATCCATCCCCATACCTACCTACCTACCTACTGTACCTACCTACCTACCCACCCACCCATCCATCCATCCCCATACCTACCTACCTACCTACCTACTGTACCTACCTACCTACCTACCTACTGTACCTACCTACCTACCTACCCACTCATCCATCCATCCATCCCCATACCTACCTACCTACCTACTGTACCTACCTACCTACCTACCTACTGTACCTACCTACCTACCTACCCACTCATCCATCCATCCACCCCCATACCTACCTACCTACCTACCTACCTACTGTACCTACCTACCCACTCATCCATCCATCCATCCATCCATCCCCATACCTACCTACCTACCCACTCATCCATCCATCCATCCATCCATCCCCATACCTACCTACCTACCCACTCATCCATCCATCCATCCATCCATCCATCCATCCATCCATCCATCTATCCATCCATCCATCCATCCATCCATCCCCATACCTACCTACCTACCCACTCATCCATCCATCCATCCATCCATCCATCCCCATACCTACCTACCTACCCACTCATCCATCCATCCATCCATCCATCCATCCACCCATCCATACATCCCCATACCTAACTACCTACCTACTGTACCTACCTACCTACCCACTCATCCATCCATCCATCCATCCATCTATCCATCCATCCATCCATCCATCCATCCATCCATCCATCCCCATACCTACCTACCTACCCACTCATCCATCCATCCATCCATCCATCCATCCATCCATCCATCCCCATACCTACCTACCTACCCACTCATCCATCCATCCATCCATCCATCCCCATACCTACCTACCTACCCACTCATCCATCCATCCATCCATCCATCCATCCATCCATCCATCCATCCATCCATCCATCCATCCATCCTCTGTCTATTCGGGCTGAGCCAAATCTCACTGAGGAGTTGTGGTTATTAAACCCACAGGGAGAGACTCAAAAGTGTCCATCTACTGATCTAAGGTGTGTTTGGCCGTCCTTAACCTATAACCAATCAGAGTCCTGAATAACTCCAGCTGTGGCCTGCGAGTTGCAGCGCCATCTCTGTAGCTCTACTCTTAAGTTCAGACTCAAACGAAAATGATAGAACAGTCAGGTAAGAGATGAAGATGTAGAAGTGACCCATTCACAGGACAGCAGGGAGCCTGATGGTGCTACTACAAACTGACAGGACTCTTTTCACACTTCACACACCTGCCTGTGTCTGTGTATGCCTAAATGAGTGTGTTTATCTGAGACAACACAATGAGCATAGGTTTTACTGTTTGATTGTAGTGATTAAATGTAGAAAATGTATCTAGACCCTGCTTCAGAACATGTGAGAACTGAGGGTTGTGCTTGTGTGTGCTGTAGGGTCTGTGTAAGACCAACCGACACCTGCTGTGTGTGTGTGTGGATGTGTTATGACTAAACCAAGGCTGCAATCACCCTGCTGTTTGTGTGTGATTTGAGACGTGTGTGTCTTTGTTTTTTTTTATTGCTTCAGCACATTATGGCAGGTAGTTTTATGCAGAGACAAAACAGGAAGCATCGGATCCCTCAGGCTGGGTTCTGCATTCCTCTCCATACGGACACAGAACGCCTCAGCTGCCCCCTCAGGCCTCTGCCGGTGTGAGGAGTAATTGTGTAGAATGCAGATGAATTAAGTATTCTATCACTCAGAGCAGACTTGCAATTAAAAGAGCTGCAGCTACAACTTACACAAGCCAACCTGCGCATCTCATGAACACCACTAAGCTACATTCATGGCTGTTTTTTTAATTCACATATTTTATTCCTGAGGGAACTCACTGAGCTGCAACTAAAACAGCAGAAAAAACGTGCAACTTTTTAAAAATATAACATTTCTTATCTATGATTCTCAGAGTTGGATAATAATGTTCACAAATATTTCCTTTTGCAATCTGACTGTATAACCATCCTGCCTTCATAGATCAATCTAAACCTGCAGTGTTAGAGTCATAACAGCTGAACACACCACCGCTTGTCTTTTGTGTCCTTTTACCGATTAATGATCTGTTCTGTAGAACCTTTCTATGCAGTTTTTACCTGGCATTTAAGAATAAAGTAGTTCTTGTCTCGTTATACTGGGGGAAACAAAGAAAAAGTATAAAAATCAAACTTTGAATCGTATTCTTTCTCCTAGCCGCCTTAGATTAGCTTAGACTCAAGTTCAGGAGCAGAACTCTGAAGTCTAAGGTTGCAGCCATGCATGGAGGAGATCACTTCAGGAGCAGCAAATAGATGGAAAAATTACAGTCACCACGACGGTGTAATCACACATAAGAGCATATATTTAATGACTTTAAGAGCGCACCTTCCCATTAATGCACATATGCATGCACTTATCTTGGCACAAATATCAGGGAATATGGAAGCTGTAAGTTAAGATCACATAAGAATATAGGTGTTTATGAGTAAAGTAGATGTGGTTTGGATCCTAATCCTTTAATGTTTTTTTATCAAGCGGTTAAACTGGGCCAGAGCCAGTGTAGGCAACGGGAGAAGCTGTACCAGAATGGGCTGAACCTTGAGTTTTACTGTCTGACACCACGCTGTGCCTTTGATCGTGAATCTTTCTGGTAACTATATTAAAGTAAACACGGGTGGTGTAAAGCTCGCCTCTGTAGTATTCCCTCCCGTTTGCTTCTGTCTTGTTTGATTGCTCGTATCAGTCTGTTCCTGGAGCTGAGCTTGAGTGGGCTACAGTGTAAATATCTCAGACCTATTATTACTCCAACAAAATGTTCCTAGCCACTGTCAATCCGCTAAGTACAAAACGGTGAATTGCAGACACGAAGAGAGATAATTGCCACTCACATTGGAAATTTGGCAAGCGCCTTCCCCACGAGACCCAGATGAAATGGTGCTTCAACCCCCGAAACTGTCATTCTTAATGAAATGGTAATTACAAACCCAGCGGAACAGCTGAGGGGCCTGCCGAGGCCCACGGAGCTGAACTACAAGAATAAACCTGCTACAACAACCTGCAGAGAGGAGGGAGAGAGAGGGGCAGGAAGGAGGAGGAAGAGGTTGGTGTGCAGCAGGATGATATAAAGGAGAGGCATTCAGCTAGGTTCTGCTACAAGGAATCTGAGATTTATTTCAATTGTGAAATGCAATACACTCTCCAGGTTGGAATATGCAGTACTCTGGGACCCTCATCAATAACACCGGCTGTGTGGAAGGCAGGAGGGGAGGTTGCTTAAAAGCACCCACACAGCCTGGGTAATTGATTGCTTTGTAAGTGAACGTGTCTTTAACCTTTGGGAGGTCAGGCCCAGTCGGACACCATCAGTCCTGCCTGGGGTTGAACTGCTTCCAGCCGTTTGTCTTCCGCCGCTTCCTCGTCTCAGGACCGATTTGTCAAGCATGAGTTGTTTTGGGTGTTTAGATTACAGGCGAGTTGGGAAAACAAAGGCAAAATGCCACCCCAAACAAAAGGCCTGAGCCTGGATCTCCCACTGATCTGCAGAGCAGGCAGGAGGCCAGCTACCTGGGGTGCTGAAACTGAAACAGGGAGGGAGATGCTGGTGGGGGAGGTGGCACACTGATTCAGAGCCACAATGAATCCCTGAAAAACAGTCACTATGGAGCTTGAAGTGGAGCCAGAATGGAGACTGAACTGGAGCCAACATGAGAGCTGAACAGCAGCCAGAATGGTGACATGAGATAGAGCCGGAATAGCGCCTTGAGATGGAGCCAAAATGGCAGCCAGAAACTCTGGGAGGTGGGAGGGAGCTGGGGGCGGCTAACTGTTTTCTTAATAGCAATACTCCTCATCACTGGAGATTTTAAAGTGTCCCTTTGCCGCCCTCCCAGGTACTTAGAGCTGTCTGTCTGTCAGGCTGTTAGAGGGTGACTAAAGATGATTTATCTCTGAGATGATGGAGGCCAGTGGATGCGTAACTATCGCTCACATGATACCTTGGAGGGACAGGTCAGACACAAACGCCTTTTAGAACACTAACACCTAGAAACCGGCACCCCCTCACATGAAGGACTCAGATTTTATAGGTCGTGGCTGTTTCTGCTGCAGAAGGTTAAAGCAGCTTATTTCAGCCTGTTTGTGTCAGTGCGTTTTTATAACACACGAAGAAGAACGTGCGCTTGCAAGAATGTGTGTGTGTGTTTGGGTGTTTATATCGAAGCACAAGGTGCTGTGTATGTCTGCCAGGAGCATCTGTTACCAGAGATGTGATGTACCTGCCACTTTCCTCCTCAGCTGAGGAGTGTGTTTCTCTGTCGGTGTGTGTCTGTTGTTGGATCTGACAACCACTAACACAAACTTGTGATGGAGAAAAAAAAATAAGGTGCAGGGAGACTCTTGAGTTCCAAATCCCACCCTGAGTCTGACAGAGGAGCTGTTGAATTGTGTGGAATCGCTGCTCTCTCCTTTTACCCTACACTCCTCACCTCACTCCTCTGCTGTGATTTAAGCAGCTAGGTTTTCTATTTTGACACCATTCCCTGAAGTGTAGTATATACTCATGAAGATCTGATGCTCTCCTGCTCCTGGTGAAGGTCTTTATTGTTAGACTCACTTGCTTCAGCCTTTGGTTTCACCCTAAACTTGTCCTTCACACTATTACACTATTTCTGGATTTCTTACATGCAAAGACATTTTGTTACCTGAGTGTGTGAGTAAATCCAGGCTTTTCTGCTGAAGATTTTAGAATTTATTTGTTTGTTTAGGACCTATGTGAGAATAACCAGGGTAAGCGAACCCTTTTGTGTTTCCAAAACCAACTCTTTTTGTTTTGGTTTAGTTATTTTATTATTATTTTTTTGTAACCAAGGATTCTGGGTTTTTTCTTGACACGATGTCACTCTATCTAATGTTAATCATGTTGGTGGCATAGGAGAAGTGAACATCTGATAACCCAAACACCTTGACTTGGACACCTCTGACCTATCCGGAACCCAGCTAGTTGCACACTTCTAAGTCCTGGTAAGATTTAAGTCATCTGATGGAATAAAGACCCAAGTTTGCCAACACATTCTCACTCCCAGCGCGTCAAAAACAAACGCTTGGTCAGCCACCCTCCACGTCAGACCCTTGACGCCAAAAGTGACCTTTTTCGTTACTTATGTGCGAAAAGGGGTTTTTCCCTTTTGTAACTGCAGATCCCAATGCAGCGTAAAACTGACGTGATGGGATGTCCGCTGATGCGGCACCGAACCAGCTCGTTTAACCGCACCTAAACCTTAATGTTTCACTATTTATAACCTTCCCCTCTCCCTCATCCTAACCTTAACCCTCTTGCTACCTAAAGCGTTACTCTCACTGTGATCAAGCATTTGTTTCCCATGCATACTGACTCTGACAGTCTGAGTCTGACTGTGAATTTTCGTATTTGCCGCCCAAGGGGAACGTTAGAACATACCATCTGACGGGGGGGAGGTTACACATACCCTCTACTTTTAACCTCCACCGTGGTAGTTGAAACCTCCCCCTCGCGTTGGCTCGGTCCAAACTCGACCAGTGACGAGGCGGCTCCCGCCGTTCACTTCATAGAGCCAGCTTTTAGAGCGGTCGACGCATCACTAACGTGTTCGCTACCAAGATGGTTAAGGTTAGGATAGGGGTGAGGGGAAGGTTAAATAACAAGAGGATAAGGTTAAGGTGAGGTGCAATGAGCTTGTTTGGTGCCCTGGCTGCGGACATCCCATCACGTCAGTGTAACGCTGCATTGGGATGCAACGGTAGCGGACATCCCATCGCTTCAGCTTTACACTGCATTGGGATCTGCAGTCAAATAAGGGAAAAACCCCTTTTCGCACACAAATAATGAAAAAGGGCACTTTTGGCGTCAGGGGTCTGACGTGGAGGGTGGCTGACCAAGCATTTGTTTTTGACGCGCTGGGAGTGAGAATGTGTTGAGTTTGCAGCATCTGATGCTGAGAGGAAGCTGTGGGTCCAACCAGGTGTTTAACTTCTGATTAAATCCAGAAGCTCCTTCTTTCTTTAGCTCTCCTGGCACACGGTGTCTGTGATGCATTTATTTATTTATGTTTACTACTGCTATTACCTTGGACAAGATTGCAGATTCAGGACTTCCATGATTTGATTATATCAGTAAAACTGTTCTTCAGGAATCAGTCTGAGGTGCAGCCATCTTTCCTCTTGCAGCAGCAGAACTCATAGAACTAAATCTAATTATGTGCTTTTAAATTTTAAAATGTTTTAACAGGTTGTGTACAAACCAGACACAAACACCAAAGTGCACCTGAGTGGCCCACCCTGGCCACTTATGTATCAATCGTACCTACAAACAGATATGTGCCTATTTCATGCGTAGGAACGATTTTAGGCATTGTGTGGTATTTAATATTTTGTACTTGAGCATATAGAAATCAGTGGCAGCTGGTGAAATAATTTTTTGGCGGCGTGCATTTTGCAAGTCAGTTTTCAGATGCACTCTAAACACATATCACCACTAGGGTACGCCAAAGCACCGTTCTTATTCATCACATCTCAAAGGTAGGAGAAACCCAACGAAGCACCGACATTAGCACAGCCAGCTAACCAGGCGTCTTCGGTCTAGGACTGTGTAGAGCTTCCGGGTGAACGTCCTGACCTGAGCTGAGACTCCGGTTCTTCACACGCTTTGGTCGCAAAGTTCTGCGCCCAAAGGCCATCCTATTTTTTGTATTGGAGGGGGATCCAGCATGCATGCGCCAGGTAAAGCGTAGGTCTATGGTAAAGATTTTTGCACCCCAGAGGAACAGGAACTACATCGCACAACCTTTTGGTCGTTTTTAAAATGCAATTAAATTCAAAGTATTCACAACATTTATAGTCTGTATTTATAGATCGTTAAAATTTTCAAGGCTTTCAAAAATATTTAGTGATTCCTCTTTTCTTCTTCTTCCTCTTTCTCTGAGACTGCTGGGTGGCGCCCCAGCACCCCCTATGGACAGACCACCACTGGTAGTCGTGTTCCTAAATACAAAAACAGCTCTGACCATGCAAACAAACAGCATTTAGTGGTAGTGACATTGTAGCATGGCTGACCTGGTGTTATTGGAGGACGGCAGATCGAGCACTCTGGGGTAAACACCGTGAGCACTCTGATCTGATTCCTGTCTAACTGGGACGTAATTTTGGGGGGGGGACGGGTGGGACATGTCCCCCCCACTTTTTCAAAAGGCAGTTTTGGTCCCCTGCACTTTTTTCCGTCCAAAATCAATGTTACGCTCCATTAAATGGATTGGGTTGAGCACTAGGACCGAAACGGAAACCGGTTTACTATTAGACCCGCCCAAAAGCTAATCTATTGGCTCTGCTGATACTTGCTAACGTATTATTGGCTGTTGCTGCTGTCACTCAAGTTGTAAACAGTCAGAACGTGCTCACGTTGTTTTGCTAGTTTGGAGCCGCTAGGGAACACCGGTACTGAGTCACATCGTCAACTAGACGCTACATAACATTTGAATAAGTGTTCATTTGTGAGTCTTTGGTAGTTAGGCACAGCCAGGAGGCAGCATGTCAAGAAAACGAAAAGTGGATATAAGAGACTTCTTTCAAAGTCAAAACGTAAGTTGGACATGTGACACCCCTGCATTAAGCTCAGACTCACCTCCTCCTTCACAAACATACTCAAAACTAACTTTTACAAACTCATCTCCTCCACATAACTGACTCCTCAGACACAATTTGTTCGTATTATTATAATAATTATTTTTTATTATTACTATTATCATCATAATTATTATTACTAGTAGTAGTAGTAGTAGAAGTGTAACTTCAAAACTTTTATCATTTAACTTTATTGTAAACTTATCTATTGCAATGTATATGTTCACATTAAAAAGCTCTGAAAAATGAACAGTATCATCATCGTCAACAGATTTTTTTAAGCTTAATGTCAAAGATGTACACTTTTCATTAGATTTATCTTATTTTTTCCATTTATTTTTTGTGTGTTGAAATGCAACAACTGTTTAAACACTTTTAAGGGAAAAAACATATTTAATATGTTTTTATACACTCAAATGTTAGGGTGATGATCATGTGTAAAACATTAGTTCAGCATGTCCTCTAACACAGCAAATGAACAAACGGCCAGATCTCAGGAGGGACCGTTTATGTATAAATAATTTTTATACTTTTGACTAGGCCTGGGAAAGTAACAAATTTTGCTGGACGATATTTTGTCCAACAAATTGTTGATGATAAACGATATCATTGTCAACATTATCTAGACCAAAATAACCACTAATATAATGTTAATATATCATAATAATGCAAGTACACCCTTTAAAATGCAACAAATAAACCTTCATTTAACATTGAAATGTCCAGAACCAGAACTTCTAAATGAATAAAAATAACAAACAAAAATTGAATAAAAAAGGAATCTCACTCCCTGTTAGAAAATGTTGCACCAAAAACAATAAAAAAGACCCAAAACAATAAATACAATGGCCTATCCATTGTCAACAGCCAAAACTGCACTTCAATAATGATAATAAATAAAAATAATAATAGAGTTGTACATTTTTTAACTTTAATATATATATATATATATATATATAGAGAGAGAGAGAGAGAGAGAGAGAGAGAGAGAGAGAGAGAGAGAGAGAGAGAGAGATGGAAAAATTATTGAGATGGGCACGTGACGTGTCAAGGGGTCTTTACATAACACCCCCCACCCCAAATCCGCACAAGCCTGCTGTGTCCCCCCCACTTCTGAAATCAAAATTTCGTCCCTGTTCCTGAAGGAGATCCTTCTGGAGCTATGCCACCATTTGGGTGCAGATGTGCAGCGACAGACATACCACATGAATCTGATTCCAGTCCACATTCTATTTTAGACAACTACAAAAAAAAAGCAAAACATATCCTCCTCTACTCGCTGAACATACACATGTTGCCAAGGTAACCAGACTGAATGACAGCTCGGAGGAGGCTGCACTCTCAGACAACAAACATTTACAAACAGAACATACATACAGCTCTTTAAATATAAACTATAAATGACAACCCGTTGCTCTACAATTTTCATTTTCAGTTTTATGTTGAACCATTTTCCCTTTATTTCTGACAGAAACATCTCCTTTGTCCCAACTGCATTTACAAGCTCTGCTTTTTGTTTGCTTCTCTTCCACTCTACTTTACAGCCAGTGCCACGTTCCCACTGTCAATAAAGTTCTGTGTTTTTTTCAGGAGGAGGCCAGGGATTTCCCTCATGAGCTTTAAAGCACATGGTGTGACCAAATATGGTTAATTGCAGGTGTTTCTGTATGTAAATGACAGTGAATGGATAAAAGCACCTGGGGTGGAATTTAGCTTCAGTCGATTGCGGAGGAATACGAGTACAAGCGGTCACAGCGGTTACATAAATCTGAATTTTGACTGTTCATATGGACGTTCTAAATTTCATTTGTACGATGAAACAGGATAGTTTCTACAAACGTTTGATAAATGAGAGCCCTGGTTGTTATGAGCCTCTTACAGGTTATGTTTCCCTGCTCAGTGGCTGAAAAACTAGTTCAGGTCCTGCAGAAGCCTGTTAATCATCTAATAATTTAAACTGTGTGTGTGTGTGTGTGTGTGTGTGTGTGTGTGTGTGTGTGTGTGTGTGTGTGTGTGTGTGTGTGTGTGTGTGTGTGTGTGTGTGTGTGCCCCGAGGAACAGGGGAAGTGGAGCGCTGCACCTCCTGCAGGGGGTGCCGTGTCTCCCAGCAGAGGGATGCAGCAGGCAAACAGAGGGGTGCCTGTACACCCCCACACCTAACCCCCAACCCCCCTGCATCCAGCTGAGCTACGAGAGGAGTGAATGTGGTGGGTGAGGGGCTGCAGGGACCCGTTCTCTTCTGAACCCCTACTGATGCATAATTCATGTGTAAGTAGCAATTTTGGTATTTAGCTACGGGGGACTGACAAAGCTGGAAAACGAAGCTGAAGAAAGTTTCATCACAACACTCACCCTCCTCCATTCCTCCATGTTTTATTTGTACAACATATTTCTAAACAACACTCGGCACACAGCTAAGGCATCATCTGTTGCTAGTGCTGATACTAATAATAAGTTATAATTGGTTGATTTAGAACTTCCTGGTGACTGAAAACTTTTTCTAAACATGTTTCAGAAGTTTGTTGCTGAACACCTACAGTACCTCCTTTAGGTAAGCAAAAGTATTATTACCCTGGCACTAGTATTTCACTCTACTTCAGTCCCACTTTTGTTATATATAATTGACATATAACATATAATCTCACTAAAATATTCGAATGTCGCATAAAACCAAATTTGTTTTTCAAAGTTCATTAAGGTGGAGATTTTATTGTTTGGTTGGTATATGTTGTTGTTTAAAAATGTGTCCCTAAAAGGTGTTTTGCTTGAGTGATGGTAGGATGATGGAGTGGGGGATAAATCAACAGATCGGAGCTCCATCTGCAGTAATGATGGTTTTGCTCAGCTGAGCTGATTTACTGGTCTGTTTACATTCCAGCACACAGCCATGGCCGCTGGATTTGTGGCAAATATCAGATCCTAGATACGGGCAGCTCAGTCAGGTGGCTGAGCTCAGCCTTGGAGAAAAGGTGAGGAGCAGCTCTGTCTTGTAGGGGGGAGCTCAGAGTAGAGCCGCTGCTCCTCCTCATTGAAATGAGTCATTTGAGGCGGTTCTGGAATCTGCCTTCTGGTTGTATTCCTTGGGTAGTTTTGGCCACATCCCACTGGAAAGAGACCTGGGATCGTCCAGGAGGAGCCAGGGAGTTCTGTTTTTCCCTCCTGGGAATCACCTGACCTGGAATTAGCGTTACTTAGTAGATGAATGTTTGAATTTGTCAGTCAGCATACAACTTATTAGAAAATAAGTTTCAAATCACAAATGCTTAAAAATTCCATATTAGTCTTTTAAGTAAACATGCTATTAACAAAATGTCAGTCGATCTTAATAGATAATGCTATCAGAAACTATTGAACAACCATGTTGTAGGATTTATAGCATTTCCATGTTCTACAACTTATTTTTATTAGTAATAATTCCAACATGTGCATTCAGCCTAAATGGATAAACATCTCATCAGGTTTATAAGTCATTTGGTGAAATAACTTTTAAATGTTTCACGACTTCCATTAAAAAGTCAGAGCTGATGTTTGGTGATTCAGCAAACATTCAGAAACAGAGTTTATTTGGAATCAGATCATTTATTCAGTCATATTTGATTTAATGGCATCTAAATAATATTTCTCAGAATTTATAAACGAAGGGCCTTATTTAGTGTGACAGTAAGCCACGTTGGATCTGCCAAGTATTTAGTGCATGTTCAATGCATCTCTCTCTTTCTCCTGCTCGCTTTCTCTTTTTCTTCCTCTCTCTCTCTCTCTCCCTCTCACTCTCTCTCTCACTTTCTCTCTTTCTTCAGCTCTCTCCCCCTCTCTCTCTCTCTCTCTCTCTCTCTCTCTCTCTCTCTCTCCCTCTCTCTCTCTCTCTCTCTCCCTCTCTCTCTCTCTCTCTCTCTCTCTCTCTCTCTCTCTCTCTCTCTCTCTCTCCCTCTCTGTCTCTCTCTCTCTCTCTCTCTCTCTCTCTCTCTCTCTCTCTCTCTCTCTCTCTCTCTCTCTCTCTCCTACAAGGGCAGAGTCATCTGAAAGGACTGTACTTTGGTGTGCGTCCAACAAAAGCTCTCTGTCCATTTTCATCCTCTTCTGAATTTGTGTTTGAATAACACCGAGGCTACAAATCACAATGTGTTGGACACTGAGAGTGAGGTCATGGGTTGTAGATCATCATGGCTTCCAGAGAAGTCTCCTTGTGTAAAACACAGGGACGCGAGGCTGCTGCTGTGACTGATGGCTCTGGAGACTGAGAGGGCTGCTCGGAGCCCATTCTCCTGAGACGAAGTCCACGCTTGAGCCAAACCCATCATTTTCCTCCCCGCAATATATTTCATTAAACTTTTAACTCTTCACGGGGTAATTCACTTGACATTTTGAGGACTGTGCTGCTGAGTGTTTCCCTCTGTAATTTCATTCCTTAACAATACGTTCTTAAAAAATCACACACATTCAGAGCCATTAAATGGTTAGAACTGTGAAACTTCCCGGCTAGCCGAGCAGAGCAGCACAACATTCCATGGTTACAACAGTACAGGTCCCAGTGGCGCAGATATAATTAAGACGTCTTCTTAATTACTTAATAAGCCTAATTAGTAACATTTCCGAGCTGAAGATTTGGCTGCAAGAGCGACTGAAATCAGAGGAGTATTAAGTCTGTTTGTTATTTCATTTAAATCCTAATGTTAATGAAATTAGTGCATTATGATGTAACTGAAACAAACCACGCCGGGATTGACCAAAGGGCTAATGCAGCCTTTTATGCTCCTGATAAGCGTCCAAATAAGTGGCACAAACGAAGGATCTAAATTAGAGAAAACAAACCTTTTTGTGGCTACAATGGGCTTGCGCTGCGTTTATTGTTTTCACTCCTCATTCACTTTTCATCAGAACGAGCCCAGATGTGAAGGAGAAGTGCGTGAAACCGACAAACCTGAAACTGCTGTGTTGTCATCAAGCCCACCAATCATGTGTTGGAGCTGCCGCAGCATTCCTGGCCACTTAATTAGAAGTTGTTGGTACCACAGAAGGTGTCACCAACCTTTTCAGACGCTGAACAGATGGTGTCCCCTTTTGTTTTTTTCCTTTTTTTGAGGTCCTGCCAAGGCCCACTCTGTGGCTCCTGGGAAAATGACCTAACTCACAGGCAGCTGCTTAGTGCGGCTTGAGTGATTCTTTACAGCCACCTCCACTGCGAGGGGGAGGGCCAGGGACTTAGCAGGACGTACCACTGCAAGCAAAGGGTGAGAGCTGTGTCCTGTTAGCTGCTATAATCTGTTTTGGTTGCTGTGTACCGGTTAAAATCTGTTTTCAACAACATGTAGAGAAACGAAGCAGCGACCTGGACCCTGGAGATCTCATAGCCTCAGCTCTGGCTGCGTTTGTGTGCTCCATCCTCTGCTTTGGGCAGATGGTGTGAATATCAACTGAGAAAAAAGCTGGGAAGGCCCACGAAACAAAAAAAAAGTGAAAGGGGGTTCAGCGACAGTTACAATGAGGCCCCATGAGGAGCTCGGTGTGTGTCAGCGTGTGTTAAGGGCAGTTGCAGTCGAGGAGTGAAGTAGTCGGAGAAATTGCCACATATTTGATATCCGAGGCGTGAGGTCAGAGGGTTTAACAGGCTTCGTGCTGCGTGGACAGAAGATCGGCCGTCCCTCTGTCGTCAGCTTGGCTCAACCTCCGTCCGACCACGCAGGAGGTGGAGAAAGAACAAGTGAAAAATTGGATGACTGTGTTTTCTGACTAATTGCTTGATACGCATTACATTATGTGGGTTTGATCTGGAAAATATTTGCTCACTGACATAAAAGTTTCCAGCTCTAGCTTTGAAAGCCACTCAGAAAGTTTTATAGTCTACCTGGATCACAAGTTGACCCTTAAGATGTGACTCTGTCACTGATGATGATGATGATGATGATGATGGTGCGTCTCAAAGAGAAATGAGCCTCGGCTCGTTGATGCCGTTTCACTCACATGACGGGAAACATCTGATGTGTCCTGACTAAACCTGTTCATGCAGCATCAGATAGACTTCATGTCTGTGTGGGTTTATGAGTGTGTAGCTCCATCGATCTGCAGCAGCGCACTGCTCTTACTGCAGGCCAGAGAGGACATTTCATCACTAAAGGGGACCGTTGTGGCAACCAGCTGTCTGCTAAGTGAGAAATCAAGGTTTTAGTTTCACTCTTGCTGCGATAAATCCATTATTATTATTGTAATCAAAGAAAATGATCTGAAGCTCAGATCCAGACAAACACCTAATTATCTCAACTTACTGTTACAAAAACCTGCGTGATCAACAGTGAGCTTTCATGTTGCTGACCACTTTATACAAGTTTATATGCAGCAGTTTGATTATACAGGTTACCTTTGTGAGTGAGATGTAGAAAACATACACTACAAAACATTGTTTAATATCTATACGGTCATGTTTACATGAAGGATGTGTTGTGATTGTTTTACATTATAGTTAAACAACAACAATAATAATAAGAGAAAACAATCTAAGTCTGTGTGGTTCTGGTGAATCTAAGCCGTTTCTAACAAACATCTGCTGAATACTGAAATGCAGGAACTCATATAGATTGTTCAGCTGATTGTAATACTTCTAATCACATCTGAGAAAAAAAAAAGAAGAGCAAGTTTCAGTTCTTTTAAGTTATGGAGAATCCTGTTTTCAATGCTCAGTGCATGAAAATGTTGGGTAAATTCAGAGGTTGGGTTGAGTTTCCAGTACCCTTTTAAGGATGATGAATGCACTGATTGCTCAAGTTAATATTCTGTCTGGTCACTCCATCCTTGGTTAACGTGGAACAATTAACACACACAGGATAACCGATATTGGGCCCTGAGGGGTGGAGGATTTTAAAATTCCTTGTCTGGAGTTTGGATCTGGGTGAGTGAAACGTTCAGCTGTCAGAAGAGAAAGATTATCTTAGCTTTAATTAATGAAACAGGTTCTTATGTTGTAATTTCCCACCAGTGTTTAGTTGTAATTTGTCCTTTATGGTTGTCACGGTTTGCCTCCACCTACTGGTGGATTTTTCTGTTTTGTTTTGTGTTGCAGGTAGGCGCGGCAGACGGCACACCTGTTGGGTGTTTGACTAATTGAGGGAGAGAGGATTTAAGGAGCGGTGCGACTCAACTTCAGTGCCGGTTGATACTCTCACATGGGTGTTTCTCTAGCCTCTGAACCTGCCTGCTTGTTTTGTGATTCCATGATTATAACCTTGAACTCCGTTCCAGTATCCTGTTCGTGCATCACCTACCTTGCCTGGAGTTGTTCCCACGTCTCGCCGCTCAACGATCCTCTGGACTCCTCTCTCCACGTCTGCCCGCCTGTCTCACGCTCTGAACTCCTCATCTGGTCCAACCTTCCTCAGTTCACCTCCGCTCTGGTTCCGATTCCTGACCGTAAGAACTCTCTCAGTCACAGACTCTTGTCCCCTGGTTCTCTGGTTCTGGTCTCGCTCACCTTCTGCTTATTTCCCAGTAGATTCCGGTCTCCTCCTGATCCTGATCTGAAGCAGCGCCTTTAGTTTAGTTTAGCCTATTCTGTTATTATTTTCTCATTGTAAATAAACCACCATATTTTTACTCACCGTCCCTCTGATGTGATTCTTCATGTCCTGGGTGAAAGCTCTTACCCACAGCATGACAATGGTCTTCAAGGTTTTTAGTGGTGCTAGGCAGCATCTCTGATGGTTTGTGTTTGAATTTCACTTCAAATCTGATCAGGTCACTCATGAGGAGCATATGACATGACTGCTAATCTGAATCACAGAAACTAGGCTGAGAAGAGTCTGGGACGGTTTCCAGGTGACTCTGGGACGCTCATGATGAAACTGAGAGCTGTAGCCAATGGTCCAGGACATTTCAAAAACTCCCTCATGACTGCCATTCATTATCTGTCTCCACCAAATATTATCTGTTTTAAGTTCATATCTGGTAACTCAGAAACACCATCATCATCCACTCCATGCACTTGTCAGTTTGCTGATGCGCACACAAACCCCTGAACACCCTTGAACTTCTGCTGCACTCCTCAGCCCTGCACACCCATCTGCCTAATGCCATTATGGTTGGACCCTACATGCTAAAAGTCATTGGTGGTGATAGCGGCTGATTAGATTGCACCCATTGATTGCACAGCGTGCGGTTAGGACGGTAATGGTGCGGGCTGCTGCTCCAGCATCTCCTCTGCAGACACACTGACAGTCTGAGACAGAGCAGATAGAGCCCCATGCAGGGCAACCGATTGAGTTATTGATCAAAGCTCATCCTTCTCCTGTCTGTATTCTCTTCGCTGCTCCAAGAGACCCCTTCATCAGGATAATGAATTTCACTTATTGTGGATTAACAGCACAAGCTCTGAATAGTAATGACAGAAATTAGCTGTTTGTTACCCCCTCTGAATCTCCAAAAATGAGAGGAGATTATGGTTGTTACAGGCTTGTTACTCACTGTGAGGATTGCTATATTAACTAAAGTGAATTAGAGGGAGAAAGTGCATGAAAATGAAAGATTTGACGGAATATTAAAGAGAAACTTATTAGGGCTGTGATTCCTGCTTTAGTGAGTGAAAATGTTGGGATGATGAAGCAGAGTGAATGAGCTTGTTAAGTGAACACTGACTACTGAGATGTTTTGTAGGAAAAGATGGGGCAACGTGAGGAAAAATGAGAGAAGATTGTTGAAAAGTGGTGATTAGTAAAGTGGAAATGAGAGCCTGATAGGCAGTGGTCACACAGTCACCAGGCAGAGGCGCCGCGAAAGGGTCGGACATTGTGTCTCCAGCCAAAATTGGGGTGGTAAAGAATGAATAATGAGGCTTGATTACAGTCAGCAAGATGGAACATTGCTCAGAATCAATCCTCCAGACAATTACAGAAACAGCAGGAAGGGATCGTGTCAGACGACATCATCTCCTCCATCAATGACTTGTTGCCTCCCCATGTTGGAGTCGTTTGAATGTTTCTTGCTTCTGCAGCACAGCTCACACACATGTGAGCAAGTAATTGCAACACCGTGTCAGTGTTGATGACAAACACAAGCACACACGATGACCGTGGGTTTTCCTGGTTGCTGCAGGTATGGCTTTGGACTGTTGGATGTGGGGTTGATGGTGCAGCAGGCTGCACTCATCCACAGCGTCGCTCCACAGAGGAGGTGCACACAGACAGTCACACTCCCCTCAGCCAGCCGAAATAAAACTTGTTCTGTTTACTTTTAGCATCCCTATTGCTGTCAGCCGGGTGTTGCATGAGCTCTACGTCCTCGTTGCTCCTTTAGCTGTCTTGCTTTTGTGTTCACGTCGTTCAACAAGCATGTCTGACAAAATGAAGTCTTACTATTATTGCTCAGAGTTATTCCTCCTGGAGATGGAATGAGCTTCAGTATTCAATCTGAGGCGTGCCAAGGGAAGCCTGGTGAGGTCAACACTTTGGAACATGTGCAGGCAAGGTGGCTTTTCATGAATCATCAGAACCTTTATTGAGTCTGGACAGATGTGCTCTTGACACACACTCTATAGTTACTGTTTGGGGAGGGTGTTTCTGTTTTGGCCAAGCATTGACGAGATGAACATCGACTATTTTCCTCTAGACAGAAGCTGTTCAGGAAGTTATTTATAATATTCATCTACTATCCAAACCACCTCCTCCTTGTTATGGGCATGGGGAGCTGGTGCTGAAATCCAGCCATTATTGGACCAGAGGCAGGGGACACCCTGGACACAGGGACAAAAATTCACTCATTCACTCACTCACTCACTCACTCACTCACTCACTCACTCACTCACTCAGGGAAATGAAATGTTGCTTTTACACAGAAAATCACGTCAAACAGCTTTAAATGTCCCATGCACATGCAGCTTTAGGGTATGGTATGATCACCGATGACATAACTTCGTTTCTCCAAGTTTCAGGTCCTCTAAACTCTAAGAAGTGCATGTCTACATTTGAGCCTCATACACAAACACAGTTTTTCCAGGAGTCTGGGAATTGTGTTTGTTGTAAATCAATTCTTTGTCTTTCTGTGTTCCTGCTGCCCTTGAAAACATACAACTCAGGCAGGAGTACTTCCAGAACCTAACCTTTGCTAGCAGGCAGGGAGGCTGGAGGACTCCATACAAATTGTTTTCGAGTCTCCCTGTCATGCGAGGTGTCTGAGAACAGACGAGATAAAAACGGATCCTACTGTGATACATAATGTGTTGGCAGTGTCATTTGCAGAAAATGGCAAAAGCGTGTTTTCTTGAGTGCAGCCACATACATGCAAATGTGTTTATGTTTGACTGTGACAGCATGCATACGTGTCTGTTTGTGCACATTTGGAGTTTGGGTGAGTTGCCTTCGTTTGTGAGTTTGTGTACTTGTGAAAAAGCAAGCAGAGAGAGAGAGGGAGTGTGTCACCATGCAAATTGAAAAGGCTTCATCTTTGTGGCTCTGCTCCCTGGCAGAAAGCGTGGGTCAGGCCATCGCTGCGAGGTGTGATTGATGGATGTGTTGCCGTGGTAACATGCCGTAAACAGGAGGAGGCTGTCAGTCTTTTTGCAGCTTGGTGGCTTTCTCTGCGATGTGCCATTGTCACACCAGATGTGCAGCTCGTGATGAACAGGGACAGGGCG